>NC_134270.1:5915695-6165695 GCF_031893055.1 Leptodactylus fuscus
TGAGCTGCGCTCACTATTCTGCTGGTACAGTCACTGTGTACATACATTACATTACTTATCCTGTATTATACTCCAGAGCTGCGCTCACTATTCTGCTGGTACAGTCACTGTGTACATACATTACATTACTTATCCTGTATTATACTCCAGAGCTGCGCTCACTATTCTGCTGGTACAGTCACTGTGTACATACATTACATTACTTATCCTGTATTATACTCCAGAGCTGCGCTCACTATTCTGCTGGTACAGTCACTGTGTATATACATTACATTACTTATCCTGTATTATACTCCAGAGCTGCGCTCACTATTCTGCTGGTACAGTCACTGTGTACATACATTACATTACTTATCCTATATTATACTCCAGAGCTGCGCTCACTATTCTGCTGGTACAGTCACTGTGTACATACATTACATTACTTATCCTGTGTTATACTCCAGAGCTGCGCTCACTATTCTGCTGGTACAGTCACTGTGTACATACATTACATTACTTATCCTGTATTATACTCCAGAGCTGCGCTCACTATTCTGCTGGTGCAGTCTCTGTGTACATACATTACTTATCCTGTATTATACTCCAGAGCTGCGCTCACTATTCTGCTGGTGCAGTCACTGTGTACATACACTACATTACTTATCCTGTATTATACTCCAGAGCTGCGCTCACTATTCTGCTGGTACAGTCACTGTGTACATACATTACATTATTTATCCTGTATTATACTCCAGAGCTGCGCTCACTATTCTGCTGGTACAGTCACTGTGTACATACATTACTTATCCTGTATTATACCCCAGAGCTGCGCTCACTATTCTGCTGGTACAGTCACTGAGTACATACATTACTTATCCTGTATTATACTCCAGAGCTGCGCTCACTATTCTGCTGGTACAGTCACTGTGTACATACATTACATTACTTATCCTGTATTATACTCCAGAGCTGCGCTCACTATTCTGCTGGTGCAGTCACTGTGTACATACATTACATTACTTATCCTGTACTATACTCCAGAGCTGCGCTCACTATTCTGCTGGTACAGTCACTGTGTATATACATTACATTACTTATCCAGTATTATACTCCAGAGCTGCGCTCACTATTCTGCTGGTACAGTCACTGTGTACATACATTACATTACTTATACTGTATTATACTCCAGAGCTGCGCTCACTATTCTGCTGGTACAGTCACTGTGTACATACATTACATTACTTATCCTGTATTATACTCCAGAGCTGCGCTCACTATTCTGCTGGTACAGTCACTGTGTACATACATTACATTACTTATACTGTATTATACTCCAGAGCTGCGCTCACTATTCTGCTGGTACAGTCATTGTGTACATACATTACATTATTTATCCTGTATTATACTCCAGAGCTGCGCTCACTATTCTGCTGGTACAGTCACTGTGTACATACATTACATTACTTATCCTGTATTATACTCCAGAGCTGCGCTCACTATTCTGCTGGTGCAGTCACTGTGTACATACATTACATTACTTATCCTGTATTATACTCCAGAGCTGCGCTCACTATTCTGCTGGTACAGTCACTGTGTACATACATTACATTACTTATACTGTATTATACTCCAGAGCTGCGCTCACTATTCTGCTGGTACATTCACTGTGTACATACATTACTTATCCTGTATTATACTCCAGAGCTGCGCTCACTATTCTGCTGGTACAGTCACTGTGTACATACATTACATTACTTATCCTGTATTATACTCCAGAGCTGCGCTCACTATTCTGCTGGTACAGTCACTGTGTACATACATTACATTACTTATCCTGTATTATACTCCAGAGCTGCACTCACTATTCTGCTGGTGCAGTCACTGTGTACATACATACATTACTTATCCTGTATTATACTCCAGAGCTGCGCTCACTATTTTGCTGGCACAGTCACTGTGTACAGACATTACATTACTTACCCTGTATTATACTCCAGAGCTGCGCTCACTATTCTGCTGGTACAGTCACTGTGTACATACATTACATTACTTATCCTGTATTATACTCCAGAGCTGCGCTCACTATTCTGCTGGTACAGTCACTGTGTACATACATTACATTACTTATCCTGTATTATAATCCAGAGCTGCACTCACTATTCTGCTGGTGCAGTCACTGTGTACATACATACATTACTTATCCTGTATTATACTCCAGAGCTGCGCTCACTATTCTGCTGGTGCAGTCACTGTGTACATACATACATTACTTATCCTGTATTATACTCCAGAGCTGCGCTCACTATTCTGCTGGTACAGTCACTGTGTACATACATTACATTACTTATCCTGTATTATACTCCAGAGCTGAGCTCACTATTCTGCTGGTACAGTCACTGTGTACATACATTACATTACTTATCCTGTATTATACTCCAGAGCTGCACTCACTATTCTGCTGGTGCAGTCACTGTGTACATACATTACATTACTTATCCTGTATTATACTCCAGAGCTGTGCTCACTATTCTGCTGGTGCAGTCACTGTGTACATACATTACATTATTTATCCTGTATTATACTCCAGAGCTGCGCTCACTATTCTGCTGGTACAGTCACTGTGTACATACATTACATTACTTATCCTGTATTATACCCCAGAGCTGCGCTCACTATTCTGCTGGTACAGTAACTGTGTACATACATTACATTACTTATCCTGTATTATACTCCAGAGCTGCGCTCTCTATTCTGCTGGTACAGTCACTGTGTACATACATTACATTACTTATCCTGTATTATACTCCAGAGCTGCGCTCACTATTCTGCTGGTGCAGTCACTGTGTACATACATACATTACTTATCCTGTATTATACTCCAGAGCTGCGCTCACTATTCTGCTGGTGCAGTCACTGTGTACATACATTACATTACTTATCCTGTATTATACTCCAGAGCTGCGCTCACTATTCTGCTGGTACAGTCACTGTGTACATACATTACTTATCCTGTATTATACTCCAGAGCTGCGCTCACTATTTTGCTGGTACAGTCACTGTGTACAGACATTACATTACTTATCCTGTATTATACTCCAGAGCTGCGCTCACTATTCTGCTGGTACAGTCACTGTGTACATACATTACATTACTTATCCTGTATTATACTCCAGAGCTGCGCTCACTATTGTGCTGGTACAGTCACTGTGTACATACATTACATTACTTATTCTGTATTACATTCCAGAGCTGCGCTCACTATTCTGCTGGTACAGTCACTGTGTACATACATTACATTACTTATCCTGTATTATACTCCAAAGCTGCGCTCACTATTCTGCTGGTGCAGTCACTGTGTACATACATTACTTTACTTATCCTGTATTATACTCCAGAGCTGCGCTCACTACTCTGCTGGTACAGTCAATGTGTACATACATTACATTACTTATCCTGTATTATACTCCAGAGCTGCGCTCACTATTCTGCTGGTACAGTCACTGTGTACATATATTATATTACTTATCCTGTATTATACTCCAGAGCTGCGCTCACTATTCTGCTGGTGCAGTCACTGTGTACATACATTACATTACTTATCCTGTATTATACTCGAGAGCTGCGCTCACTATTCTGCTGGTGCAGTCACTGTGTACATACATTACATTACTTATCCTGTATTATACTCCTTATACTCCAGAGCTGCGCTCACTATTCTGCTGGTGCAGTCACTGTGTACATACATTACATTACTTATCCTGTATTATACTCCAGAGCTGTGCTCACTATTCTGCTGGTACAGTCACTGTGTACATACATTACATTACTTATCCTGTATTATACTCCTTATACTCCAGAGCTGCGCTCACTATTCTGCTGGTGCAGTCACTGTGTACATACATTACATTACTTATCCTGTATTATACTCCAGAGCTGCGCTCACTATTCTGCTGGTACAGTCACTGTGTACATACATTACATTACTTATCCTGTATTATACTCCAGAGCTGCGCTCACTATTCTGCTGGTACAGTCACTGTGTACATACATTACATTACTTATCCTGTATTATACCCCAGAGCTGCGCTCACTATTCTGCTGGTACAGTAACTGTGTACATACATTACATTACTTATCCTGTATTATACTCCAGAGCTGCGCTCACTATTCTGCTGGTGCAGTCACTGTGTACATACATACATTACTTATCCTGTATTATACTCCAGAGCTGCGCTCACTATTCTGCTGGTGCAGTCACTGTGTACATACATTACATTACTTATCCTGTATTATACTCCAGAGCTGCGCTCACTATTCTGCTGGTACAGTCACTGTGTACATACATTACTTATCCTGTATTATACTCCAGAGCTGCGCTCACTATTTTGCTGGTACAGTCACTGTGTACAGACATTACATTACTTATCCTGTATTATACTCCAGAGCTGCGCTCACTATTCTGCTGGTACAGTCACTGTGTACATACATTACATTACTTATCCTGTATTATACTCCAGAGCTGTGCTCACTATTGTGCTGGTACAGTCACTGTGTACATACATTACATTACTTATTCTGTATTACATTCCAGAGCTGCGCTCACTATTCTGCTGGTACAGTCACTGTGTACATACATTACATTACTTATCCTGTATTATACTCCAAAGCTGCGCTCACTATTCTGCTGGTGCAGTCACTGTGTACATACATTACTTTACTTATCCTGTATTATACTCCAGAGCTGCGCTCACTACTCTGCTGGTACAGTCAATGTGTACATACATTACATTACTTATCCTGTATTATACTCCAGAGCTGCGCTCACTATTCTGCTGGTACAGTCACTGTGTACATATATTATATTACTTATCCTGTATTATACTCCAGAGCTGCGCTCACTATTCTGCTGGTGCAGTCACTGTGTACATACATTACATTACTTATCCTGTATTATACTCGAGAGCTGCGCTCACTATTCTGCTGGTGCAGTCACTGTGTACATACATTACATTACTTATCCTGTATTATACTCCTTATACTCCAGAGCTGCGCTCACTATTCTGCTGGTGCAGTCACTGTGTACATACATTACATTACTTATCCTGTATTATACTCCAGAGCTGTGCTCACTATTCTGCTGGTACAGTCACTGTGTACATACATTACATTACTTATCCTGTATTATACTCCTTATACTCCAGAGCTGCGCTCACTATTCTGCTGGTGCAGTCACTGTGTACATACATTACATTACTTATCCTGTATTATACTCCAGAGCTGCGCTCACTATTCTGCTGGTACAGTCACTGTGTACATACATTACATTACTTATCCTGTATTATACTCCAGAGCTGCGCTCACTATTCTGCTGGTACAGTCACTGTGTACATACATTACATTACTTATCCTGTATTATACCCCAGAGCTGCGCTCACTATTCTGCTGGTACAGTAACTGTGTACATACATTACATTACTTATCCTGTATTATACTCCAGAGCTGCACTCACTATTCTGCTGGTACAGTCACTGTGTACATACATTACATTACTTATCCTGTATTATACTCCAGAGCTGCACTCACTATTCTGCTGGTGCAGTTACTGTGTACATACATCCATTACTTATCCTGTATTATACTCCAGAGCTGCGCTCACTATTCTGCTGGTGCAGTCACTGTGTACATACATTAGATTACTTATCCTGTATTATACTCCAGAGCTGCGCTCACTATTCTGCTGGTGCAGTCACTGTGTACATACATTACATTACTTATCCTGTATTATACTCCAGAGCTGCACTCACTATTCTGCTGGTGCAGTCACTGTGTACATACATACATTAATTATCCTGTATTATACTCCAGAGCTGCGCTCACTATTCTGCTGGTACAGTCACTGTGTACATACATTACTTATCCTGTATTATACTCCAGAGCTGCGCTCACTATTCTGCTGGTACAGTCACTGTGTACATACATTACATTACTTATTCTGTATTATATTCCAGAGCTGCGCTCACTATTCTGCTTGTACAGTCACTGTGTACATACATTACAGTACTTATCCTGTATTATACTCCAGAGCTGCGCTCACTATTCTGCTGGTGCAGTCACTGTGTACATACATTACATTACTTATCCTGTATTATACTCCAGAGCTGCGCTCACTATTCTGCTGGTACAGTCACTGTGTACATACATTACATTACTTATCCTGTATTATACTCCAGAGCTGCGCTCACTATTCTGCTGGTACAGTCACTGTGTACATACATTACATTACTTATCCTGTATTATACTCCAGAGCTGTGCTCACTATTCTGCTGGTGCAGTCACTGTGTACATACATTACATTACTTATCCTGTATTATACTCCAGAGCTGCGCTCACTATTCTGCTGGTGCAGTCACTGTGTACATACATTACATTACTTATCCTGTATTATACTCCAGAGCTGCGCTCACTAATCTGCTGGTGCAGTCACTGTGTACATACATTACATTACTTATCCTGTATTATACTCCTTATACTCCAGAGCTGCGCTCACTATTCTGCTGGTGCAGTCACTGAGTACAAACATTACATTACTTATCCTGTATTATACTCCAGAGCTGTGCTCACTATTCTGCTGGTACAGTCACTGTGTACATACATTACATTACTTATCCTGTATTATACTCCTTATACTCCAGAGCTGCGCTCACTATTCTGCTGGTGCAGTCACTGTGTACATACATTACATTACTTATCCTGTATTACACTCCAGAGCTGCGCTCACTATTATGCTGGTGCAGTCACTGTGTACATACATTACATTACTTATCCTGTATTATACTCCAGAGCTGCGCTCACTATTCTGCTGGTGCAGTCACTGTGTACATACATTACATTACTTATCCTGTATTATACTCCAGAGCTGCGCTCACTATTCTGCTGGTACAGTCACTGTGTACATACATTACATTACTTATCCTGTATTATACTCCAGAGCTGCGCTCACTATTCTGCTGGTGCAGTCACTGTGTACATACATTACATTACTTATCCTGTATTATATTCCAGAGCTACGCTCACTATTCTGCTGGTACAGTCACTGTGTACATACATTACATTACTTATCCTGTATTATACTCCAGAGCTGCGCTCACTATTCTGCTGGTGCAGTCACTGTGTACATACATTACATTACTTATCCTGTATTATACTCCAGAGCTGCGCTCACTATTCTGCTGGTACAGTCACTGTGTACATACATTACATTACTTATCCTGTATTATACTCCAAAGCTGCGCTCACTATTCTGCTGGTGCAGTCACTGTGTACATACATTACATTACTTATCCTGTATTATACTCCAGAGCTGCGCTCACTATTCTGCTGGTGCAGTCACTGTGTACATACATTACATTACTTATCCTGTATTATACTCCAGAGCTGCGCTCACTATTCTGCTGGTACAGTCACTGTGTACATACATTACATTACTTATCCTGTATTATACCCCAGAGTTGCGCTCACTATTCTGCTGGTACAGTCACTGTGTACATACATTACATTACTTATCCTGTATTATACTCCAGAGCTGCGCTCACTATTCTGCTGGTACAGTCACTGTGTACATACATTACATTACTTATCCTGTGTTATATTCCAGAGCTGCGCTCACTATTCTGCTGGTGCAGTCACTGTGTACATACATTACATTACTTATCCTGTATTATACTCCAGAGCTGCGCTCACTATTCTGCTGGTACAGTCACTGTGTACATACATTACATTACTTATCCTGTGTTATATTCCAGAGCTGCGCTCACTATTCTGCTGGTACAGTCACTGTGTACATACATTACTTATCCTGTATTATACTCCAGAGCTGCACTCACTATTCTGCTGGTACAGTCACTGTGTACATACATTACATTACTTATCCTGTATTATACTCCAGAGCTGCGCTCACTATTCTGCTGGTACAGTCACTGTGTACATACATTACATTACTTATCCTGTATTATACTCCAGAGCTGCGCTCACTATTCTGCTGGTACAGTCACTGTGTACATACATTACTTATCCTGTATTATACTCCAGAGCTGCGCTCACTATTCTGCTGGTACAGTCACTGTGTGCATACATTACATTACTTATCCTGTATTATACTCCAGAGCTGCGCTCACTATTCTGCTGGTGCAGTCACTGTGTACATACATTACATTACTTATACTGTATTATACTCCAGAGCTGTGCTCACTATTCTGCTGGTGCAGTCACTGTGTACATACATTACATTACTTATCCTGTATTATACTCCAGAGCTGCGCTCACTATTCTGCTGGTGCAGTCACTGTGTACATACATTACATTACTTATCCTGTATTATACTCCAGAGCTGCGCTCACTATTCTGCTGGTACAGTCACTGTGTACATACATTACTTATCCTGTATTATACTCCAGAGCTGCACTCACTATTCAGCTGGTACAGTCACTGTGTACATCCATTACATTACTTATCCTGTATTATACTCCAGAGCTGCGCTCACTATTCTGCTGGTGCAGTCACTGTGTACATACATTACATTACTTATCCTGTATTATACTCCAGAGCTGCGCTCACTATTCTGCTGGTACAGTCACTGTGTACATACATTACTTATCCTGTATTATACTCCAGAGCTGCGCTCACTATTCTGCTGGTGCAGTCACTGTGTACATACATTACTTATCCTGTATTATACTCCAGAGCTGCACTCACTATTCTGCTGGTACAGTCACTGTGTACATACATTACATTACTTATCCTGTATTATACTCCAGAGCTGCGCTCACTATTCTGCTGGTACAGTCACTGTGTACATACATTACATTACTTATCCTGTATTATACTCCAGAGCTGCGCTCACTATTCTGCTGGTACAGTCACTGTGTACATACATTACTTATCCTGTATTATACTCCAGAGCTGCGCTCACTATTCTGCTGGTACAGTCACTGTGTGCATACATTACATTACTTATCCTGTATTATACTCCAGAGCTGCGCTCACTATTCTGCTGGTGCAGTCACTGTGTACATACATTACATTACTTATCCTGTATTATACTCCAGAGCTGCGCTCACTATTCTGCTGGTGCAGTCACTGTGTACATACATTACATTACTTATCCTGTATTATACTCCAGAGCTGCGCTCACTATTCTGCTGGTACAGTCACTGTGTACATACATTACTTATCCTGTATTATACTCCAGAGCTGCACTCACTATTCAGCTGGTACAGTCACTGTGTACATACATTACATTACTTATCCTGTATTATACTCCAGAGCTGCGCTCACTATTCTGCTGGTACAGTCACTGTGTACATACATTACATTACTTATCCTGTATTATACTCCAGAGCTGCGCTCACTATTCTGCTGGTACAGTCACTGTGTACATACATTACTTATCCTGTATTATACTCCAGAGCTGCGCTCACTATTCTGCTGGTACAGTCACTGTGTACATACATTACATTACTTATCCTGTATTATACTCCAGAGCTGCGCTCACTATTCTGCTGGTGCAGTCACTGTGTACATACATTACATTACTTATCCTGTATTATACTCCAGAGCTGCGCTCACTATTCTGCTGGTGTAGTCACTGTGTACATACATTACATTACTTATCCTGTATTATACTCCAGAGCTGCGCTCACTATTCTGCTGGTACAGTCACTGTGTACATACATTACATTACTTATCCTGTATTATACTCCAGAGCTGCGCTCACTATTCTGCTGGTGCAGTCACTGTGTACATACATTACATTACTTATCCTGTATTATACTCCAGAGCTGCGCTCACTATTCTGCTGGTACAGTCACTGTGTACATACATTACATTACTTATCCTGTATTATACTCCAGAGCTGCGCTCACTATTCTGCTGGTACAGTCACTGTGTACATACATTACATTACTTATCCTGTATTATACTGCAGAGCTGCGCTCACTATTCTGCTGGTACAGTCACTGTATACATACATTACATTACTTATCCTGTATTATACTCCAGAGCTGCGCTCACTATTCTGCTGGTGCAGTCACTGTGTACATACATTACATTACTTATCCTGTATTATACTCCAGAGCTGCGCTCACTATTCTGCTGGTACAGTCACTGTGTACATACATTACATTACTTATCCTGTATTATACTCCAGAGCTGCGCTCACTATTCTGCTGGTACAGTCACTGTGTACATACATTACATTACTTATCCTGTGTTATACTCCAGAGCTGCGCTCACTATTCTGCTGGTACAGTCACTGTGTACATACATTACATTACTTATCCTGTATTATACTCCAGAGCTGCGCTCACTATTCTGCTGGTGCAGTCTCTGTGTACATACATTACTTATCCTGTATTATACTATAGAGCTGCGCTCACTATTCTGCTGGTGCAGTCTCTGTGTACATACATTACTTATCCTGTATTATACTATAGAGCTGCGCTCACTATTCTGCTGGTGCAGTCACTGTGTACATACACTACATTACTTATCCTGTATTATACTCCAGAGCTGCGCTCACTATTCTGCTGGTACAGTCACTGTGTACATACATTACATTACTTATCCTGTATTATACTCTAGAGCTGCGCTCACTATTCTGCTGGTGCAGTCACTGTGTACATACATTACATTACTTATCCTGTACTATACTCCAGAGCTGCGCTCACTATTCTGCTGGTACAGTCACTGTGTATATACATTACATTACTTATCCTGTATTATACTCCAGAGCTGCGCTCACTATTCTGCTGGTACAGTCACTGTGTACATACATTACATTACTTATACTGTATTATACTCCAGAGCTGCGCTCACTATTCTGCTGGTACAGTCACTGTGTACATACATTACATTACTTATCCTGTATTATACTCCAGAGCTGCGCTCACTATTCTGCTGGTACAGTCACTGTGTACATACATTACATTACTTATACTGTATTATACTCCAGAGCTGCGCTCACTATTCTGCTGGTACAGTCACTGTGTACATACATTACATTACTTATCCTGTATTATACTCCAGAGCTGCGCTCACTATTCTGCTGGTACAGTCACTGTGTACATACATTACATTATTTATCCTGTATTATACTCCAGAGCTGCGCTCACTATTCTGCTGGTACAGTCACTTTGTACATACATTACATTACTTATCCTGTATTATACTCCAGAGCTGCGCTCACTATTCTGCTGGTGCAGTCACTGTGTACATACATTACATTACTTATCCTGTATTATACTCCAGAGCTGCGCTCACTATTCTGCTGGTACAGTCACTGTGTACATACATTACATTACTTATACTGTATTATACTCCAGAGCTGCGCTCACTATTCTGCTGGTACATTCACTGTGTACATACATTACTTATCCTGTATTATACTCCAGAGCTGCGCTCACTATTCTGCTGGTACAGTCACTGTGTACATACATTACATTACTTATCCTGTATTATACTCCAGAGCTGCGCTCACTATTCTGCTGGTACAGTCACTGTGTACATACATTACATTACTTATCCTGTATTATACTCCAGAGCTGCGCTCACTATTCTGCTGGTACAGTCACTGTGTATATACATTACATTACTTATCCTGTATTATACTCCAGAGCTGCGCTCACTATTCTGCTGGTACAGTCACTGTGTACATACATTACATTACTTATCCTGTATTATACTCCAGAGCTGCGCTCACTATTCTGCTGGTACAGTCACTGTGTACATACATTACATTACTTATCCTGTGTTTTACTCCAGAGCTGCGCTCACTATTCTGCTGGTACAGTCACTGTGTACATACATTACATTACTTATCCTGTATTATACTCCAGAGCTGCGCTCACTATTCTGCTGGTACAGTCACTGTGTACATATATTACATTACTTATCCTGTATTATACTCCAGAGCTGCGCTCACTATTCTGCTGGTACAGTCACTGTGTACATACATTACATTACTTATCCTGTATTATACTCCAGAGCTGCGCTCACTATTCTGCTGGTACAGTCACTGTGTATATACATTACATTACATATCCTGTATTATACTCCAGAGCTGCGCTCACTATTCTGCTGGTACAGTCACTGTGTACATACATTACATTACTTATCCTGTATTATACTCCAGAGCTGCGCTCACTATTCTGCTGGTACAGTCACTGTGTACATACATTACATTACTTATCCTGTGTTATACTCCAGAGCTGCGCTCACTATTCTGCTGGTACAGTCACTGTGTACATACATTACATTACTTATCCTGTATTATACTCCAGAGCTGCGCTCACTATTCTGCTGGTGCAGTCTCTGTGTACATACATTACTTATCCTGTATTATACTCCAGAGCTGCGCTCACTATTCTGCTGGTGCAGTCACTGTGTACATACACTACATTACTTATCCTGTATTATACTCCAGAGCTGCGCTCACTATTCTGCTGGTACAGTCACTGTGTACATACATTACATTATTTATCCTGTATTATACTCCAGAGCTGCGCTCACTATTCTGCTGGTACAGTCACTGTGTACATACATTACTTATCCTGTATTATACCCCAGAGCTGCGCTCACTATTCTGCTGGTACAGTCACTGTGTACATACATTACTTATCCTGTATTATACTCCAGAGCTGCGCTCACTATTCTGCTGGTACAGTCACTGTGTACATACATTACATTACTTATCCTGTATTATACTCCAGAGCTGCGCTCACTATTCTGCTGGTGCAGTCACTGTGTACATACATTACATTACTTATCCTGTACTATACTCCAGAGCTGCGCTCACTATTCTGCTGGTACAGTCACTGTGTATATACATTACATTACTTATCCTGTATTATACTCCAGAGCTGCGCTCACTATTCTGCTGGTACAGTCACTGTGTACATACATTACATTACTTATACTGTATTATACTCCAGAGCTGCGCTCACTATTCTGCTGGTACAGTCACTGTGTACATACATTACATTACTTATCCTGTATTATACTCCAGAGCTGCGCTCACTATTCTGCTGGTACAGTCACTGTGTACATACATTACATTACTTATCCTGTATTATACTCCAGAGCTGCGCTCACTATTCTGCTGGTACAGTCACTGTGTACATACATTACATTACTTATACTGTATTATACTCCAGAGCTGCGCTCACTATTCTGCTGGTACAGTCATTGTGTACATACATTACATTATTTATCCTGTATTATACTCCAGAGCTGCGCTCACTATTCTGCTGGTACAGTCACTGTGTACATACATTACATTACTTATCCTGTATTATACTCCAGAGCTGCGCTCACTATTCTGCTGGTGCAGTCACTGTGTACATACATTACATTACTTATCCTGTATTATACTCCAGAGCTGCGCTCACTATTCTGCTGGTACAGTCACTGTGTACATACATTACATTACTTATACTGTATTATACTCCAGAGCTGCGCTCACTATTCTGCTGGTACATTCACTGTGTACATACATTACTTATCCTGTATTATACTCCAGAGCTGCGCTCACTATTCTGCTGGTACAGTCACTGTGTACATACATTACATTACTTATCCTGTATTATACTCCAGAGCTGCGCTCACTATTCTGCTGGTACAGTCACTGTGTACATACATTACATTACTTATCCTGTATTATACTCCAGAGCTGCACTCACTATTCTGCTGGTGCAGTCACTGTGTACATACATACATTACTTATCCTGTATTATACTCCAGAGCTGCGCTCACTATTTTGCTGGCACAGTCACTGTGTACAGACATTACATTACTTATCCTGTATTATACTCCAGAGCTGCGCTCACTATTCTGCTGGTACAGTCACTGTGTACATACATTACATTACTTATCCTGTATTATACTCCAGAGCTGCGCTCACTATTCTGCTGGTACAGTCACTGTGTACATACATTACATTACTTATCCTGTATTATACTCCAGAGCTGCACTCACTATTCTGCTGGTGCAGTCACTGTGTACATACATACATTACTTATCCTGTATTATACTCCAGAGCTGCGCTCACTATTCTGCTGGTGCAGTCACTGTGTACATACATACATTACTTATCCTGTATTATACTCCAGAGCTGCGCTCACTATTCTGCTGGTACAGTCACTGTGTACATACATTACATTACTTATCCTGTATTATACTCCAGAGCTGAGCTCACTATTCTGCTGGTACAGTCACTGTGTACATACATTACATTACTTATCCTGTATTATACTCCAGAGCTGCACTCACTATTCTGCTGGTGCAGTCACTGTGTACATACATTACATTACTTATCCTGTATTATACTCCAGAGCTGTGCTCACTATTCTGCTGGTGCAGTCACTGTGTACATACATTACATTATTTATCCTGTATTATACTCCAGAGCTGCGCTCACTATTCTGCTGGTACAGTCACTGTGTACATACATTACATTACTTATCCTGTATTATACCCCAGAGCTGCGCTCACTATTCTGCTGGTACAGTAACTGTGTACATACATTACATTACTTATCCTGTATTATACTCCAGAGCTGCGCTCACTATTCTGCTGGTACAGTCACTGTGTACATACATTACATTACTTATCCTGTATTATACTCCAGAGCTGCGCTCACTATTCTGCTGGTGCAGTCACTGTGTACATACATACATTACTTATCCTGTATTATACTCCAGAGCTGCGCTCACTATTCTGCTGGTGCAGTCACTGTGTACATACATTACATTACTTATCCTGTATTATACTCCAGAGCTGCGCTCACTATTCTGCTGGTACAGTCACTGTGTACATACATTACTTATCCTGTATTATACTCCAGAGCTGCGCTCACTATTTTGCTGGTACAGTCACTGTGTACAGACATTACATTACTTATCCTGTATTATACTCCAGAGCTGCGCTCACTATTCTGCTGGTACAGTCACTGTGTACATACATTACATTACTTATCCTGTATTATACTCCAGAGCTGCGCTCACTATTCTGCTGGTACAGTCACTGTGTACATACATTACATTACTTATTCTGTATTACATTCCAGAGCTGCGCTCACTATTCTGCTGGTACAGTCACTGTGTACATACATTACAGTACTTATCCTGTATTATACTCCAGAGCTGCACTCACTATTCTGCTGGTGCAGTCACTGTGTACATACATTACATTACTTATCCTGTATTATACTCCAAAGCTGCGCTCACTATTCTGCTGGTGCAGTCACTGTGTACATACATTACTTTACTTATCCTGTATTATACTCCAGAGCTGCGCTCACTACTCTGCTGGTACAGTCAATGTGTACATACATTACATTACTTATCCTGTATTATACTCCAGAGCTGCGCTCACTATTTTGCTGGTACAGTCACTGTGTACAGACATTACATTACTTATCCTGTATTATACTCCAGAGCTGCGCTCACTATTCTGCTGGTACAGTCACTGTGTACATACATTACATTACTTATCCTGTATTATACTCCAGAGCTGCGCTCACTATTCTGCTGGTACAGTCACTGTGTACATACATTACAGTACTTATCCTGTATTATACTCCAAAGCTGCGCTCACTATTCTGCTGGTGCAGTCACTGTGTACATACATTACTTTACTTATCCTGTATTATACTCCAGAGCTGCGCTCACTACTCTGCTGGTACAGTCAATGTGTACATACATTACATTACTTATCCTGTATTATACTCCAGAGCTGCGCTCACTATTCTGCTGGTACAGTCACTGTGTACATATATTATATTACTTATCCTGTATTATACTCCAGAGCTGCGCTCACTATTCTGCTGGTGCAGTCACTGTGTACATACATTACATTACTTATCCTGTATTATACTCGAGAGCTGCGCTCACTATTCTGCTGGTGCAGTCACTGTGTACATACATTACATTACTTATCCTGTATTATACTCCTTATACTCCAGAGCTGCGCTCACTATTCTGCTGGTGCAGTCACTGTGTACATACATTACATTACTTATCCTGTATTATACTCCAGAGCTGTGCTCACTATTCTGCTGGTACAGTCACTGTGTACATACATTACATTACTTATCCTGTATTATACTCCTTATACTCCAGAGCTGCGCTCACTATTCTGCTGGTGCAGTCACTGTGTACATACATTACATTACTTATCCTGTATTATACTCCAGAGCTGCGCTCACTATTCTGCTGGTACAGTCACTGTGTACATACATTACATTACTTATCCTGTATTATACTCCAGAGCTGCGCTCACTATTCTGCTGGTACAGTCACTGTGTACATACATTACATTACTTATCCTGTGTTTTACTCCAGAGCTGCGCTCACTATTCTGCTGGTACAGTCACTGTGTACATACATTACATTACTTATCCTGTATTATACTCCAGAGCTGCGCTCACTATTCTGCTGGTACAGTCACTGTGTACATATATTACATTACTTATCCTGTATTATACTCCAGAGCTGCGCTCACTATTCTGCTGGTACAGTCACTGTGTACATACATTACATTACTTATCCTGTATTATACTCCAGAGCTGCGCTCACTATTCTGCTGGTACAGTCACTGTGTATATACATTACATTACATATCCTGTATTATACTCCAGAGCTGCGCTCACTATTCTGCTGGTACAGTCACTGTGTACATACATTACATTACTTATCCTGTATTATACTCCAGAGCTGCGCTCACTATTCTGCTGGTACAGTCACTGTGTACATACATTACATTACTTATCCTGTGTTATACTCCAGAGCTGCGCTCACTATTCTGCTGGTACAGTCACTGTGTACATACATTACATTACTTATCCTGTATTATACTCCAGAGCTGCGCTCACTATTCTGCTGGTGCAGTCTCTGTGTACATACATTACTTATCCTGTATTATACTCCAGAGCTGCGCTCACTATTCTGCTGGTGCAGTCACTGTGTACATACACTACATTACTTATCCTGTATTATACTCCAGAGCTGCGCTCACTATTCTGCTGGTACAGTCACTGTGTACATACATTACATTATTTATCCTGTATTATACTCCAGAGCTGCGCTCACTATTCTGCTGGTACAGTCACTGTGTACATACATTACTTATCCTGTATTATACCCCAGAGCTGCGCTCACTATTCTGCTGGTACAGTCACTGTGTACATACATTACTTATCCTGTATTATACTCCAGAGCTGCGCTCACTATTCTGCTGGTACAGTCACTGTGTACATACATTACATTACTTATCCTGTATTATACTCCAGAGCTGCGCTCACTATTCTGCTGGTGCAGTCACTGTGTACATACATTACATTACTTATCCTGTACTATACTCCAGAGCTGCGCTCACTATTCTGCTGGTACAGTCACTGTGTATATACATTACATTACTTATCCTGTATTATACTCCAGAGCTGCGCTCACTATTCTGCTGGTACAGTCACTGTGTACATACATTACATTACTTATACTGTATTATACTCCAGAGCTGCGCTCACTATTCTGCTGGTACAGTCACTGTGTACATACATTACATTACTTATCCTGTATTATACTCCAGAGCTGCGCTCACTATTCTGCTGGTACAGTCACTGTGTACATACATTACATTACTTATCCTGTATTATACTCCAGAGCTGCGCTCACTATTCTGCTGGTACAGTCACTGTGTACATACATTACATTACTTATACTGTATTATACTCCAGAGCTGCGCTCACTATTCTGCTGGTACAGTCATTGTGTACATACATTACATTATTTATCCTGTATTATACTCCAGAGCTGCGCTCACTATTCTGCTGGTACAGTCACTGTGTACATACATTACATTACTTATCCTGTATTATACTCCAGAGCTGCGCTCACTATTCTGCTGGTGCAGTCACTGTGTACATACATTACATTACTTATCCTGTATTATACTCCAGAGCTGCGCTCACTATTCTGCTGGTACAGTCACTGTGTACATACATTACATTACTTATACTGTATTATACTCCAGAGCTGCGCTCACTATTCTGCTGGTACATTCACTGTGTACATACATTACTTATCCTGTATTATACTCCAGAGCTGCGCTCACTATTCTGCTGGTACAGTCACTGTGTACATACATTACATTACTTATCCTGTATTATACTCCAGAGCTGCGCTCACTATTCTGCTGGTACAGTCACTGTGTACATACATTACATTACTTATCCTGTATTATACTCCAGAGCTGCACTCACTATTCTGCTGGTGCAGTCACTGTGTACATACATACATTACTTATCCTGTATTATACTCCAGAGCTGCGCTCACTATTTTGCTGGCACAGTCACTGTGTACAGACATTACATTACTTATCCTGTATTATACTCCAGAGCTGCGCTCACTATTCTGCTGGTACAGTCACTGTGTACATACATTACATTACTTATCCTGTATTATACTCCAGAGCTGCGCTCACTATTCTGCTGGTACAGTCACTGTGTACATACATTACATTACTTATCCTGTATTATACTCCAGAGCTGCACTCACTATTCTGCTGGTGCAGTCACTGTGTACATACATACATTACTTATCCTGTATTATACTCCAGAGCTGCGCTCACTATTCTGCTGGTGCAGTCACTGTGTACATACATACATTACTTATCCTGTATTATACTCCAGAGCTGCGCTCACTATTCTGCTGGTACAGTCACTGTGTACATACATTACATTACTTATCCTGTATTATACTCCAGAGCTGAGCTCACTATTCTGCTGGTACAGTCACTGTGTACATACATTACATTACTTATCCTGTATTATACTCCAGAGCTGCACTCACTATTCTGCTGGTGCAGTCACTGTGTACATACATTACATTACTTATCCTGTATTATACTCCAGAGCTGTGCTCACTATTCTGCTGGTGCAGTCACTGTGTACATACATTACATTATTTATCCTGTATTATACTCCAGAGCTGCGCTCACTATTCTGCTGGTACAGTCACTGTGTACATACATTACATTACTTATCCTGTATTATACCCCAGAGCTGCGCTCACTATTCTGCTGGTACAGTAACTGTGTACATACATTACATTACTTATCCTGTATTATACTCCAGAGCTGCGCTCACTATTCTGCTGGTACAGTCACTGTGTACATACATTACATTACTTATCCTGTATTATACTCCAGAGCTGCGCTCACTATTCTGCTGGTGCAGTCACTGTGTACATACATACATTACTTATCCTGTATTATACTCCAGAGCTGCGCTCACTATTCTGCTGGTGCAGTCACTGTGTACATACATTACATTACTTATCCTGTATTATACTCCAGAGCTGCGCTCACTATTCTGCTGGTACAGTCACTGTGTACATACATTACTTATCCTGTATTATACTCCAGAGCTGCGCTCACTATTTTGCTGGTACAGTCACTGTGTACAGACATTACATTACTTATCCTGTATTATACTCCAGAGCTGCGCTCACTATTCTGCTGGTACAGTCACTGTGTACATACATTACATTACTTATCCTGTATTATACTCCAGAGCTGCGCTCACTATTCTGCTGGTACAGTCACTGTGTACATACATTACATTACTTATTCTGTATTACATTCCAGAGCTGCGCTCACTATTCTGCTGGTACAGTCACTGTGTACATACATTACAGTACTTATCCTGTATTATACTCCAGAGCTGCACTCACTATTCTGCTGGTGCAGTCACTGTGTACATACATTACATTACTTATCCTGTATTATACTCCAAAGCTGCGCTCACTATTCTGCTGGTGCAGTCACTGTGTACATACATTACTTTACTTATCCTGTATTATACTCCAGAGCTGCGCTCACTACTCTGCTGGTACAGTCAATGTGTACATACATTACATTACTTATCCTGTATTATACTCCAGAGCTGCGCTCACTATTTTGCTGGTACATTCACTGTGTACAGACATTACATTACTTATCCTGTATTATACTCCAGAGCTGCGCTCACTATTCTGCTGGTACAGTCACTGTGTACATACATTACATTACTTATCCTGTATTATACTCCAGAGCTGCGCTCACTATTCTGCTGGTACAGTCACTGTGTACATACATTACATTACTTATTCTGTATTACATTCCAGAGCTGCGCTCACTATTCTGCTGGTACAGTCACTGTGTACATACATTACAGTACTTATCCTGTATTATACTCCAAAGCTGCGCTCACTATTCTGCTGGTGCAGTCACTGTGTACATACATTACTTTACTTATCCTGTATTATACTCCAGAGCTGCGCTCACTACTCTGCTGGTACAGTCAATGTGTACATACATTACATTACTTATCCTGTATTATACTCCAGAGCTGCGCTCACTATTCTGCTGGTACAGTCACTGTGTACATATATTATATTACTTATCCTGTATTATACTCCAGAGCTGCGCTCACTATTCTGCTGGTGCAGTCACTGTGTACATACATTACATTACTTATCCTGTATTATACTCGAGAGCTGCGCTCACTATTCTGCTGGTGCAGTCACTGTGTACATACATTACATTACTTATCCTGTATTATACTCCTTATACTCCAGAGCTGCGCTCACTATTCTGCTGGTGCAGTCACTGTGTACATACATTACATTACTTATCCTGTATTATACTCCAGAGCTGTGCTCACTATTCTGCTGGTACAGTCACTGTGTACATACATTACATTACTTATCCTGTATTATACTCCTTATACTCCAGAGCTGCGCTCACTATTCTGCTGGTGCAGTCACTGTGTACATACATTACATTACTTATCCTGTATTATACTCCAGAGCTGCGCTCACTATTCTGCTGGTACAGTCACTGTGTACATACATTACATTACTTATCCTGTATTATACTCCAGAGCTGCGCTCACTATTCTGCTGGTACAGTCACTGTGTACATACATTACATTACTTATCCTGTATTATACTCCAGAGCTGCACTCACTATTCTGCTGGTGCAGTCACTGTGTACATACATACATTAATTATCCTGTATTATACTCCAGAGCTGCGCTCACTATTCTGCTGGTACAGTCACTGTGTACATACATTAGATTACTTATCCTGTATTATACTCCAGAGCTGCGCTCACTATTCTGCTGGTACAGTCACTGTGTACATACATTACTTATCCTGTATTATACTCCAGAGCTGCGCTCACTATTTTGCTGGCACAGTCACTGTGTACAGACATTACATTACTTATCCTGTATTATACTCCAGAGCTGCGCTCACTATTCTGCTGGTACAGTCACTGTGTACATACATTACATTACTTATCCTGTATTATACTCCAGAGCTGCACTCACTATTCTGCTGGTGCAGTCACTGTGTACATACATACATTAATTATCCTGTATTATACTCCAGAGCTGCGCTCACTATTCTGCTGGTGCAGTCACTGTGTACATACATACATTACTTATCCTGTATTATACTCCAGAGCTGCGCTCACTATTCTGCTGGTACAGTCACTGTGTACATACATTACATTACTTATCCTGTATTATACTCCAGAGCTGCGCTCACTATTCTGCTGGTGCAGTCACTGTGTACATACATTACATTACTTATCCTGTATTATACTCCAGAGCTGCGCTCACTATTTTGCTGGCACAGTCACTGTGTACAGACATTACATTACTTATCCTGTATTATACTCCAGAGCTGCGCTCACTATTCTGCTGGTACAGTCACTGTGTACATACATTACATTACTTATCCTGTATTATATTCCAGAGCTGCGCTCACTATTCTGCTGGTACAGTCACTGTGTACATACATTACATTACTTATCCTGTATTATATTCCAGAGCTGCGCTCACTATTCTGCTGGTACAGTCACTGTGTACATACATTACATTACTTATTCTGTATTATATTCCAGAGCTGCGCTCACTATTCTGCTTGTACAGTCACTGTGTACATACATTACAGTACTTATCCTGTATTATACTCCAGAGCTGCGCTCACTATTCTGCTGGTGCAGTCACTGTGTACATACATTACATTACTTATCCTGTATTATACTCCAGAGCTGCGCTCACTATTCTGCTGGTACAGTCACTGTGTACATACATTACATTACTTATCCTGTATTATACTCCAGAGCTGCGCTCACTATTCTGCTGGTACAGTCACTGTGTACATACATTACATTACATATCCTGTATTATACTCCAGAGCTGTGCTCACTATTCTGCTGGTGCAGTCACTGTGTACATACATTACATTACTTATCCTGTATTATACTCCAGAGCTGCGCTCACTATTCTGCTGGTGCAGTCACTGTGTACATACATTACATTACTTATCCTGTATTATACTCCAGAGCTGCGCTCACTAATCTGCTGGTGCAGTCACTGTGTACATACATTACATTACTTATCCTGTATTATACTCCTTATACTCCAGAGCTGCGCTCACTATTCTGCTGGTGCAGTCACTGAGTACATACATTACATTACTTATCCTGTATTATACTCCAGAGCTGTGCTCACTATTCTGCTGGTACAGTCACTGTGTACATACATTACATTACTTATCCTGTATTACACTCCAGAGCTGCGCTCACTATTATGCTGGTGCAGTCACTGTGTACATACATTACATTACTTATCCTGTATTATACTCCAGAGCTGCGCTCACTATTCTTCTGGTGCAGTCACTGTGTACATACATTACATTACTTATCCTGTATTATACTCCAGAGCTGCGCTCACTATTCTGCTGGTACAGTCACTGTGTACATACATTACATTACTTATCCTGTATTATACTCCAGAGCTGCGCTCACTATTCTGCTGGTGCAGTCACTGTGTACATACATTACATTACTTATCCTGTATTACACTCCAGAGCTGCGCTCACTATTATGCTGGTGCAGTCACTGTGTACATACATTACATTACTTATCCTGTATTATACTCCAGAGCTGCGCTCACTATTCTGCTGGTGCAGTCACTGTGTACATACATTACATTACTTATCCTGTATTATACTCCAGAGCTGCGCTCACTATTCTGCTGGTACAGTCACTGTGTACATACATTACATTACTTATCCTGTATTATACTCCAGAGCTGCGCTCACTATTCTGCTGGTGCAGTCACTGTGTACATACATTACATTACTTATCCTGTATTATACTCCACAGCTGCGCTCACTATTCTTCTGGTACAGTCACTGTGTACAGACATTACATTACTTATCCTGTATTATACTCCAGAGCTGCGCTCACTATTCTGCTGGTACAGTCACTGTGTACATACATTACATTACTTATCCTGTATTATACTCCAGAGCTGTGCTCACTATTCTGCTGGTGCAGTCACTGTGTACATATATTACATTACTTATCCTGTATTATACTCCAGAGCTGCACTCACTATTCTGCTGGTACAGTCACTGTGTACATACATTACATTACTTATCCTGTATTATACTCCAGAGCTGCGCTCACTGTTCTGCTGGTGCAGTCACTGTGTACATATATTACATTACTTATCCTGTATTATACTCCAGAGCTGCGCTCACTATTCTGCTGGTGCAGTCACTGTGTACATACATTACATTACTTATCCTGTATTATACTCCAGAGCTGCGCTCACTATTCTGCTGGTGCAGTCACTGTGTACATACATTACATTACTTATCCTGTATTATACTCCAGAGCTGCGCTCACTATTCTGCTGGTACAGTCACTGTGTACATACATTACATTACTTATCCTGTATTATACTCCAGAGCTGCGCTCACTATTCTGCTGGTGCAGTCACTGTGTACATACATACATTACTTCTCCTGTATTATACTCCAGAGCTGCGCTCACTATTCTGCTGGTGCAGTCACTGTGTACATACATTACATTACTTATCCTGTATTATACTCCAGAGCTGCGCTCACTATTCTGCTGGTACAGTCACTGTGTACATACATTACTTATCCTGTATTATACTCCAGAGCTGCGCTCACTATTTTGCTGGTACAGTCACTGTGTACAGACATAACATTACTTATCCTGTATTATACTCCAGAGCTGCGCTCACTATTCTGCTGGTACAGTCACTGTGTACATACATTACATTACTTATCCTGTATTATACTCCAGAGCTGCGCTCACTATTCTGCTGGTACAGTCACTGTGTACATACATTACATTACTTATCCTGTATTATACTCCAGAGCTGCGCTCACTATTCTGCTGGTGCAGTCACTGTGTACATACATACATTACTTCTCCTGTATTATACTCCAGAGCTGCGCTCACTATTCTGCTGTTGAAGTCACTGTGTACATACATTACATTACTTATCCTGTATTATACTCCAGAGCTGCGCTCACTATTCTGCTGGTACAGTCACTGTGTACATACATTACTTATCCTGTATTATACTCCAGAGCTGCGCTCACTATTTTGCTGGTACAGTCACTGTGTACAGACATTACATTACTTATCCTGTATTATACTCCAGAGCTGCGCTCACTATTCTGCTGGTACAGTCACTGTGTACATACATTACATTACTTATCCTGTATTATATTCCAGAGCTGCGCTCACTATTCTGCTGGTACAGTCACTGTGTACATACATTACATTACTTATTCTGTATTATATTCCAGAGCTGCGCTCACTATTCTGCTGGTACAGTCACTGTGTACATACATTACAGTACTTATCCTGTATTATACTCCAGAGCTGCGCTCACTATTCTGCTGGTGCAGTCACTGTGTACATACATTACATTACTTATCCTGTATTATACTCCTTATACTCCAGAGCTGCGCTCACTATTCTGCTGGTGCAGTCACTGTGTACATACATTACATTACTTATCCTGTATTATACTCCAGAGCTGTGCTCACTATTCTGCTGGTACAGTCACTGTGTACATACATTACATTACTTATCCTGTATTATACTCCTTATACTCCAGAGCTGCGCTCACTATTCTGCTGGTGCAGTCACTGTGTACATACATTACATTACTTATCCTGTATTATACTCCAGAGCTGCGCTCACTATTCTGCTGGTGCGGTCACTGTGTACATACATTACATTACTTATCCTGTATTATATTCCAGAGCTGCGCTCACTATTCTGCTGGTACAGTCACTGTGTACATACATTACATTACTTATCCTGTATTATACTCCAGAGCTGCGCTCACTATTCTGCTGGTGCAGTCACTGTGTACATACATTATATTACTTATCCTGTATTATACTCCAGAGCTGCGCTCACTATTCTGCTGGTACAGTCACTGTGTACATACATTACATTACTTATCCTGTATTATACTCCAGAGCTGCGCTCACTATTCTGCTGGTGCAGTCACTGTGTACATACATTACATTACTTATCCTGTATTATACTCCAAAGCTGCGCTCACTATTCTGCTGGTGCAGTCACTGTGTACATACATTACATTACTTATCCTGTATTATACTCCAGAGCTGCGCTCACTATTCTGCTGGTGCAGTCACTGTGTACATACATTACATTACTTATCCTGTATTATACTCCAGAGCTGCGCTCACTATTCTGCTGGTACAGTCACTGTGTACATACATTACATTACTTATCCTGTATTATACTCCAGAGCTGCGCTCACTATTCTGCTGGTGCAGTCACTGTGTACATACATTACATTACTTATCCTGTATTATACTCCACAGCTGCGCTCACTATTCTTCTGGTACAGTCACTGTGTACATACATTACATTACTTATCCTGTATTATACTCCAGAGCTGCGCTCACTATTCTGCTGGTGCAGTCACTGTGTACATACATTACATTACTTATCCTGTATTATACTCCAGAGCT
The DNA here is from genome assembly GCF_031893055.1 of Leptodactylus fuscus. Lineage (NCBI taxonomy): Eukaryota > Metazoa > Chordata > Amphibia > Anura > Leptodactylidae > Leptodactylus > Leptodactylus fuscus. The sequence continues at coordinate 5,941,618 of NC_134270.1, forward strand.
GCGCTCACTATTCTGCTGGTACAGTCACTGTGTACATACATTACATTACTTATCCTGTATTATACTCCAGAGCTGCGCTCACTATTCTGCTGGTACAGTCACTGTGTACATACATTACATTACTTATCCTGTATTATACTCCAGAGCTGCGCTCACTATTCTGCTGGTACAGTCACTGTGTACATACATTACATTACTTATCCTGTATTATACTCCAGAGCTGCGCTCACTATTCTGCTGGTACAGTCACTGTGTATATACATTACATTACATATCCTGTATTATACTCCAGAGCTGCGCTCACTATTCTGCTGGTACAGTCACTGTGTACATACATTACATTACTTATCCTGTATTATACTCCAGAGCTGCGCTCACTATTCTGCTGGTACAGTCACTGTGTACATACATTACATTACTTATCCTGTGTTATACTCCAGAGCTGCGCTCACTATTCTGCTGGTACAGTCACTGTGTACATACATTACATTACTTATCCTGTATTATACTCCAGAGCTGCGCTCACTATTCTGCTGGTGCAGTCTCTGTGTACATACATTACTTATCCTGTATTATACTCCAGAGCTGCGCTCACTATTCTGCTGGTGCAGTCACTGTGTACATACACTACATTACTTATCCTGTATTATAATCCAGAGCTGCGCTCACTATTCTGCTGGTACAGTCACTGTGTACATACATTACATTATTTATCCTGTATTATACTCCAGAGCTGCGCTCACTATTCTGCTGGTACAGTCACTGTGTACATACATTACTTATCCTGTATTATACCCCAGAGCTGCGCTCACTATTCTGCTGGTACAGTCACTGTGTACATACATTACTTATCCTGTATTATACTCCAGAGCTGCGCTCACTATTCTGCTGGTACAGTCACTGTGTACATACATTACATTACTTATCCTGTATTATACTCCAGAGCTGCGCTCACTATTCTGCTGGTACAGTCACTGTGTATATACATTACATTACATATCCTGTATTATACTCCAGAGCTGCGCTCACTATTCTGCTGGTACAGTCACTGTGTACATACATTACATTACTTATCCTGTATTATACTCCAGAGCTGCGCTCACTATTCTGCTGGTACAGTCACTGTGTACATACATTACATTACTTATCCTGTGTTATACTCCAGAGCTGCGCTCACTATTCTGCTGGTACAGTCACTGTGTACATACATTACATTACTTATCCTGTATTATACTCCAGAGCTGCGCTCACTATTCTGCTGGTGCAGTCTCTGTGTACATACATTACTTATCCTGTATTATACTCCAGAGCTGCGCTCACTATTCTGCTGGTGCAGTCACTGTGTACATACACTACATTACTTATCCTGTATTATACTCCAGAGCTGCGCTCACTATTCTGCTGGTACAGTCACTGTGTACATACATTACATTATTTATCCTGTATTATACTCCAGAGCTGCGCTCACTATTCTGCTGGTACAGTCACTGTGTACATACATTACTTATCCTGTATTATACCCCAGAGCTGCGCTCACTATTCTGCTGGTACAGTCACTGTGTACATACATTACTTATCCTGTATTATACTCCAGAGCTGCGCTCACTATTCTGCTGGTACAGTCACTGTGTACATACATTACATTACTTATCCTGTATTATACTCCAGAGCTGCGCTCACTATTCTGCTGGTGCAGTCACTGTGTACATACATTACATTACTTATCCTGTACTATACTCCAGAGCTGCGCTCACTATTCTGCTGGTACAGTCACTGTGTATATACATTACATTACTTATCCTGTATTATACTCCAGAGCTGCGCTCACTATTCTGCTGGTACAGTCACTGTGTACATACATTACATTACTTATACTGTATTATACTCCAGAGCTGCGCTCACTATTCTGCTGGTACAGTCACTGTGTACATACATTACATTACTTATCCTGTATTATACTCCAGAGCTGCGCTCACTATTCTGCTGGTACAGTCACTGTGTACATACATTACATTACTTATCCTGTATTATACTCCAGAGCTGCGCTCACTATTCTGCTGGTACAGTCACTGTGTACATACATTACATTACTTATACTGTATTATACTCCAGAGCTGCGCTCACTATTCTGCTGGTACAGTCATTGTGTACATACATTACATTATTTATCCTGTATTATACTCCAGAGCTGCGCTCACTATTCTGCTGGTACAGTCACTGTGTACATACATTACATTACTTATCCTGTATTATACTCCAGAGCTGCGCTCACTATTCTGCTGGTGCAGTCACTGTGTACATACATTACATTACTTATCCTGTATTATACTCCAGAGCTGCGCTCACTATTCTGCTGGTACAGTCACTGTGTACATACATTACATTACTTATACTGTATTATACTCCAGAGCTGCGCTCACTATTCTGCTGGTACATTCACTGTGTACATACATTACTTATCCTGTATTATACTCCAGAGCTGCGCTCACTATTCTGCTGGTACAGTCACTGTGTACATACATTACATTACTTATCCTGTATTATACTCCAGAGCTGCGCTCACTATTCTGCTGGTACAGTCACTGTGTACATACATTACATTACTTATCCTGTATTATACTCCAGAGCTGCACTCACTATTCTGCTGGTGCAGCCACTGTGTACATACATACATTACTTATCCTGTATTATACTCCAGAGCTGCGCTCACTATTTTGCTGGCACAGTCACTGTGTACAGACATTACATTACTTATCCTGTATTATACTCCAGAGCTGCGCTCACTATTCTGCTGGTACAGTCACTGTGTACATACATTACATTACTTATCCTGTATTATACTCCAGAGCTGCGCTCACTATTCTGCTGGTACAGTCACTGTGTACATACATTACATTACTTATCCTGTATTATACTCCAGAGCTGCACTCACTATTCTGCTGGTGCAGTCACTGTGTACATACATACATTACTTATCCTGTATTATACTCCAGAGCTGCGCTCACTATTCTGCTGGTGCAGTCACTGTGTACATACATACATTACTTATCCTGTATTATACTCCAGAGCTGCGCTCACTATTCTGCTGGTACAGTCACTGTGTACATACATTACATTACTTATCCTGTATTATACTCCAGAGCTGAGCTCACTATTCTGCTGGTACAGTCACTGTGTACATACATTACATTACTTATCCTGTATTATACTCCAGAGCTGCGCTCACTATTCTGCTGGTACAGTCACTGTGTACATACATTACATTACTTATCCTGTATTATACTCCAGAGCTGCGCTCACTATTCTGCTGGTACAGTCACTGTGTACATACATTACATTACTTATCCTGTATTATACTCCAGAGCTGCACTCACTATTCTGCTGGTGCAGCCACTGTGTACATACATACATTACTTATCCTGTATTATACTCCAGAGCTGCGCTCACTATTTTGCTGGCACAGTCACTGTGTACAGACATTACATTACTTATCCTGTATTATACTCCAGAGCTGCGCTCACTATTCTGCTGGTACAGTCACTGTGTACATACATTACATTACTTATCCTGTATTATACTCCAGAGCTGCGCTCACTATTCTGCTGGTACAGTCACTGTGTACATACATTACATTACTTATCCTGTATTATACTCCAGAGCTGCACTCACTATTCTGCTGGTGCAGTCACTGTGTACATACATACATTACTTATCCTGTATTATACTCCAGAGCTGCGCTCACTATTCTGCTGGTGCAGTCACTGTGTACATACATACATTACTTATCCTGTATTATACTCCAGAGCTGCGCTCACTATTCTGCTGGTACAGTCACTGTGTACATACATTACATTACTTATCCTGTATTATACTCCAGAGCTGAGCTCACTATTCTGCTGGTACAGTCACTGTGTACATACATTACATTACTTATCCTGTATTATACTCCAGAGCTGCACTCACTATTCTGCTGGTGCAGTCACTGTGTACATACATTACATTACTTATCCTGTATTATACTCCAGAGCTGTGCTCACTATTCTGCTGGTGCAGTCACTGTGTACATACATTACATTATTTATCCTGTATTATACTCCAGAGCTGCGCTCACTATTCTGCTGGTACAGTCACTGTGTACATACATTACATTACTTATCCTGTATTATACCCCAGAGCTGCGCTCACTATTCTGCTGGTACAGTAACTGTGTACATACATTACATTACTTATCCTGTATTATACTCCAGAGCTGCGCTCACTATTCTGCTGGTACAGTCACTGTGTACATACATTACATTACTTATCCTGTATTATACTCCAGAGCTGCGCTCACTATTCTGCTGGTGCAGTCACTGTGTACATACATACATTACTTATCCTGTATTATACTCCAGAGCTGCGCTCACTATTCTGCTGGTGCAGTCACTGTGTACATACATTACATTACTTATCCTGTATTATACTCCAGAGCTGCGCTCACTATTCTGCTGGTACAGTCACTGTGTACATACATTACTTATCCTGTATTATACTCCAGAGCTGCGCTCACTATTTTGCTGGTACAGTCACTGTGTACAGACATTACATTACTTATCCTGTATTATACTCCAGAGCTGCGCTCACTATTCTGCTGGTACAGTCACTGTGTACATACATTACATTACTTATCCTGTATTATACTCCAGAGCTGCGCTCACTATTCTGCTGGTACAGTCACTGTGTACATACATTACATTACTTATTCTGTATTACATTCCAGAGCTGCGCTCACTATTCTGCTGGTACAGTCACTGTGTACATACATTACAGTACTTATCCTGTATTATACTCCAAAGCTGCGCTCACTATTCTGCTGGTGCAGTCACTGTGTACATACATTACTTTACTTATCCTGTATTATACTCCAGAGCTGCGCTCACTACTCTGCTGGTACAGTCAATGTGTACATACATTACATTACTTATCCTGTATTATACTCCAGAGCTGCGCTCACTATTTTGCTGGTACAGTCACTGTGTACAGACATTACATTACTTATCCTGTATTATACTCCAGAGCTGCGCTCACTATTCTGCTGGTACAGTCACTGTGTACATACATTACATTACTTATCCTGTATTATACTCCAGAGCTGCGCTCACTATTCTGCTGGTACAGTCACTGTGTACATACATTACATTACTTATTCTGTATTACATTCCAGAGCTGCGCTCACTATTCTGCTGGTACAGTCACTGTGTACATACATTACAGTACTTATCCTGTATTATACTCCAAAGCTGCGCTCACTATTCTGCTGGTGCAGTCACTGTGTACATACATTACTTTACTTATCCTGTATTATACTCCAGAGCTGCGCTCACTACTCTGCTGGTACAGTCAATGTGTACATACATTACATTACTTATCCTGTATTATACTCCAGAGCTGCGCTCACTATTCTGCTGGTACAGTCACTGTGTACATATATTATATTACTTATCCTGTATTATACTCCAGAGCTGCGCTCACTATTCTGCTGGTGCAGTCACTGTGTACATACATTACATTACTTATCCTGTATTATACTCGAGAGCTGCGCTCACTATTCTGCTGGTGCAGTCACTGTGTACATACATTACATTACTTATCCTGTATTATACTCCTTATACTCCAGAGCTGCGCTCACTATTCTGCTGGTGCAGTCACTGTGTACATACATTACATTACTTATCCTGTATTATACTCCAGAGCTGTGCTCACTATTCTGCTGGTACAGTCACTGTGTACATACATTACATTACTTATCCTGTATTATACTCCTTATACTCCAGAGCTGCGCTCACTATTCTGCTGGTGCAGTCACTGTGTACATACATTACATTACTTATCCTGTATTATACTCCAGAGCTGCGCTCACTATTCTGCTGGTACAGTCACTGTGTACATACATTAGATTACTTATCCTGTATTATACTCCAGAGCTGCGCTCACTATTCTGCTGGTACAGTCACTGTGTACATACCTTACTTATCCTGTATTATACTCCAGAGCTGCGCTCACTATTTTGCTGGCACAGTCACTGTGTACAGACATTACATTACTTATCCTGTATTATACTCCAGAGCTGCGCTCACTATTCTGCTGGTACAGTCACTGTGTACATACATTACATTACTTATCCTGTATTATACTCCAGAGCTGCACTCACTATTCTGCTGGTGCAGTCACTGTGTACATATATACATTAATTATCCTGTATTATACTCCAGAGCTGCGCTCACTATTCTGCTGGTGCAGTCACTGTGTACATACATACATTACTTATCCTGTATTATACTCCAGAGCTGCGCTCACTATTCTGCTGGTACAGTCACTGTGTACATACATTACTTATCCTGTATTATACTCCAGCGCTGCGCTCACTATTCTGCTGCTGCAGTCACTGTGTACATACATTACATTACTTATCCTGTATTATACTCCAGAGCTGCGCTCACTATTCTGCTGGTGCAGTCACTGTGTACATACATTACATTACTTATCCTGTATTATACTCCAGAGCTGCGCTCACTATTTTGCTGGCACAGTCACTGTGTACAGACATTACATTACTTATCCTGTATTATACTCCAGAGCTGCGCTCACTATTCTGCTGGTACAGTCACTGTGTACATACATTACATTACTTATCCTGTATTATATTCCAGAGCTGCGCTCACTATTCTGCTGGTACAGTCACTGTGTACATACATTACTTATCCTGTATTATACTCCAGAGCTGCGCTCACTATTCTGCTGGTACAGTCACTGTGTACATACATTACATTACTTATTCTGTATTATATTCCAGAGCTGCGCTCACTATTCTGCTTGTACAGTCACTGTGTACATACATTACAGTACTTATCCTGTATTATACTCCAGAGCTGCGCTCACTATTCTGCTGGTGCAGTCACTGTGTACATACATTACATTACTTATCCTGTATTATACTCCAGAGCTGCGCTCACTATTCTGCTGGTACAGTCACTGTGTACATACATTACATTACTTATCCTGTATTATACTCCAGAGCTGCGCTCACTATTCTGCTGGTACAGTCACTGTGTACATACATTACATTACTTATCCTGTATTATACTCCAGAGCTGTGCTCACTATTCTGCTGGTGCAGTCACTGTGTACATACATTACATTACTTATCCTGTATTATACTCCAGAGCTGCGCTCACTATTCTGCTGGTGCAGTCACTGTGTACATACATTACATTACTTATCCTGTATTATACTCCAGAGCTGCGCTCACTAATCTGCTGGTGCAGTCACTGTGTACATACATTACATTACTTATCCTGTATTATACTCCTTATACTCCAGAGCTGCGCTCACTATTCTGCTGGTGCAGTCACTGAGTACATACATTACATTACTTATCCTGTATTATACTCCAGAGCTGTGCTCACTATTCTGCTGGTACAGTCACTGTGTACATACATTACATTACTTATCCTGTATTATACTCCTTATACTCCAGAGCTGCGCTCACTATTCTGCTGGTGCAGTCACTGTGTACATACATTACATTACTTATCCTGTATTATACTCCAGAGCTGCGCTCACTATTATGCTGGTGCAGTCACTGTGTACATACATTACATTACTTATCCTGTATTACACTCCAGAGCTGCGCTCACTATTATGCTGGTGCAGTCACTGTGTACATACATTACATTACTTATCCTGTATTATACTCCAGAGCTGCGCTCACTATTCTGCTGGTGCAGTCACTGTGTACATACATTACATTACTTATCCTGTATTATACTCCAGAGCTGCGCTCACTATTCTGCTGGTACAGTCACTGTGTACATACATTACATTACTTATCCTGTATTATACTCCAGAGCTGCGCTCACTATTCTGCTGGTGCAGTCACTGTGTACATACATTACATTACTTATCCTGTATTATACTCCACAGCTGCGCTCACTATTCTGCTGGTACAGTCACTGTGTACAGACATTACATTACTTATCCTGTATTATACTCCAGAGCTGCGCTCACTATTCTGCTGGTACAGTCACTGTGTACATACATTACATTACTTATCCTGTATTATACTCCAGAGCTGTGCTCACTATTCTGCTGGTGCAGTCACTGTGTACATATATTACATTACTTATCCTGTATTATACTCCAGAGCTGCACTCACTATTCTGCTGGTACAGTCACTGTGTACATACATTACATTACTTATCCTGTATTATACTCCAGAGCTGCGCTCACTGTTCTGCTGGTGCAGTCACTGTGTACATATATTACATTACTTATCCTGTATTATACTCCAGAGCTGCGCTCACTATTCTGCTGGTGCAGTCACTGTGTACATACATTACATTACTTATCCTGTATTATACTCCAGAGCTGCGCTCACTATTCTGCTGGTGCAGTCACTGTGTACATACATTACATTACTTATCCTGTATTATACTCCAGAGCTGCGCTCACTATTCTGCTGGTACAGTCACTGTGTACATACATTACATTACTTATCCTGTATTATACTCCAGAGCTGCGCTCACTATTCTGCTGGTGCAGTCACTGTGTACATACATACATTACTTCTCCTGTATTATACTCCAGAGCTGCGCTCACTATTCTGCTGGTGCAGTCACTGTGTACATACCTTACATTACTTATCCTGTATTATACTCCAGAGCTGCGCTCACTATTCTGCTGGTACAGTCACTGTGTACATACATTACTTATCCTGTATTATACTCCAGAGCTGCGCTCACTATTTTGCTGGTACAGTCACTGTGTACAGACATAACATTACTTATCCTGTATTATACTCCAGAGCTGCGCTCACTATTCTGCTGGTACAGTCACTGTGTACATACATTACATTACTTATCCTGTATTATACTCCAGAGCTGCGCTCACTATTCTGCTGGTACAGTCACTGTGTACATACATTACATTACTTATCCTGTATTATACTCCAGAGCTGCGCTCACTATTCTGCTGGTGCAGTCACTGTGTACATACATACATTACTTCTCCTGTATTATACTCCAGAGCTGCGCTCACTATTCTGCTGTTGCAGTCACTGTGTACATACATTACATTACTTATCCTGTATTATACTCCAGAGCTGCGCTCACTATTCTGCTGGTACAGTCACTGTGTACATACATTACTTATCCTGTATTATACTCCAGAGCTGCGCTCACTATTTTGCTGGTACAGTCACTGTGTACAGACATTACATTACTTATCCTGTATTATACTCCAGAGCTGCGCTCACTATTCTGCTGGTACAGTCACTGTGTACATACATTACATTACTTATCCTGTATTATACTCCAGAGCTGCGCTCACTATTCTGCTGGTACAGTCACTGTGTACATACATTACATTACTTATCCTGTATTATATTCCAGAGCTGCGCTCACTATTCTGCTGGTACAGTCACTGTGTACATACATTACATTACTTATTCTGTATTATATTCCAGAGCTGCGCTCACTATTCTGCTGGTACAGTCACTGTGTACATACATTACAGTACTTATCCTGTATTATACTCCAGAGCTGCGCTCACTATTCTGCTGGTGCAGTCACTGTGTACATACATTACATTACTTATCCTGTATTATACTCCTTATACTCCAGAGCTGCGCTCACTATTCTGCTGGTGCAGTCACTGTGTACATACATTACATTACTTATCCTGTATTATACTCCAGAGCTGTGCTCACTATTCTGCTGGTACAGTCACTGTGTACATACATTACATTACTTATCCTGTATTATACTCCTTATACTCCAGAGCTGCGCTCACTATTCTGCTGGTGCAGTCACTGTGTACATACATTACATTACTTATCCTGTATTATACTCCAGAGCTGCGCTCACTATTCTGCTGGTGCGGTCACTGTGTACATACATTACATTACTTATCCTGTATTATATTCCAGAGCTGCGCTCACTATTCTGCTGGTACAGTCACTGTGTACATACATTACATTACTTATCCTGTATTATACTCCAGAGCTGCGCTCACTATTCTGCTGGTGCAGTCACTGTGTACATACATTATATTACTTATCCTGTATTATACTCCAGAGCTGCGCTCACTATTCTGCTGGTACAGTCACTGTGTACATACATTACATTACTTATCCTGTATTATACTCCAGAGCTGCGCTCACTATTCTGCTGGTACAGTCACTGTGTACATACATTACATTACTTATCCTGTATTATACTCCAGAGCTGCGCTCACTATTCTGCTGGTACAGTCACTGTGTACATACATTACATTACTTATCCTGTATTATACTCCAGAGCTGCGCTCACTATTCTGCTGGTGCAGTCACTGTGTACATACATTACATTACTTATCCTGTAATATACTCCACAGCTGCGCTCACTATTCTTCTGGTACAGTCACTGTGTACATACATTACATTACTTATCCTGTATTATACTCCAGAGCTGCGCTCACTATTCTGCTGGTGCAGTCACTGTGTACATACATTACATTACTTATCCTGTATTATACTCCAGAGCTGTGCTCACTATTCTGCTGGTACAGTCACTGAGTACATACATTACATTACTTATCCTGTATTATACTCCAGAGCTGCGCTCAATATTCTGCTGGTGTAGTCACTGTGTACATACATTACATTACTTATCCTGTATTATACTCCAGAGCTGTGCTCACTATTCTGCTGGTACAGTCACTGAGTACATACATTACATTACTTATCCTGTATTATACTCCAGAGCAGCGCTCACTATTCTGCTGGTGTAGTCACTGTGTACATACATTACATTACTTATCCTGTATTATACTCCAGAGCTGCGCTCATTATTCTGCTGGTACAGTCACTGTGTACATACATTACATTACTTATCCTGTATTATACTCCAGAGCAGCGCTCACTATTCTGCTGGTTTAGTCACTATGTACATACATTACATTACTTATCCTGTATTATACTCCAGAGCTGCGCTCATTATTCTGCTGGTACAATTACTGTGTACATACATTACATTACTTATCCTTTTTTATACTCCAGAGCTGTGCTCACTATTCTGCTGGTACAGTCACAGTGTACATACATTACATTACTTATCCTGTATTATACCCCAGAGTTGCGCTCACTATTCTGCTGGTACAGTCACTGTGTACATACATTACATTACTTATCCTGTATTATACTCCAGAGCTGCGCTCACTATTCTGCTGGTACAGTCACTGTGTACATACATTACATTACTTATCCTGTGTTATATTCCAGAGCTGCGCTCACTATTCTGCTGGTGCAGTCACTGTGTACATACATTACATTACTTATCCTGTATTATACTCCAGAGCTGCGCTCACTATTCTGCTGGTACAGTCACTGTGTACATACATTACTTATCCTGTATTATACTCCAGAGCTGCACTCACTATTCTGCTGGTACAGTCACTGTGTACATACATTACATTACTTATCCTGTATTATACTCCAGAGCTGCGCTCACTATTCTGCTGGTACAGTCACTGTGTACATACATTACATTACTTATCCTGTATTATACTCCAGAGCTGCGCTCACTATTCTGCTGGTACAGTCACTGTGTACATACATTACTTATCCTGTATTATACTCCAGAGCTGCGCTCACTATTCTGCTGGTACAGTCACTGTGTGCATACTTTACATTACTTATCCTGTATTATACTCCAGAGCTGCACTCACTATTCTGCTGGTGCAGTCACTGTGTACATACATACATTACTTATCCTGTATTATACTCCAGAGCTGCGCTCACTATTCTGCTGGTGCAGTCACTGTGTACATACATTACATTACTTATCCTGTATTATACTCCAGAGCTGCGCTCACTATTTTGCTGGCACAGTCACTGTGTACAGACATTACATTACTTATCCTGTATTATACTCCAGAGCTGCGCTCACTTTTCTGCTGGTACAGTCACTGTGTACATACATTACATTACTTATCCTGTATTATATTCCAGAGCTGCGCTCACTATTCTGCTGGTACAGTCACTGTGTACATACATTACTTATCCTGTATTATACTCCAGAGCTGCGCTCACTATTCTGCTGGTACAGTCACTGTGTACATACATTACATTACTTATTCTGTATTATATTCCAGAGCTGCGCTCACTATTCTGCTTGTACAGTCACTGTGTACATACATTACAGTACTTATCCTGTATTATACTCCAGAGCTGCGCTCACTATTCTGCTGGTGCAGTCACTGTGTACATACATTACATTACTTATCCTGTATTATACTCCAGAGCTGCGCTCACTATTCTGCTGGTACAGTCACTGTGTACATACATTACATTACTTATCCTGTATTATACTCCAGAGCTGCGCTCACTATTCTGCTGGTACAGTCACTGTGTACATACATTACATAACTTATCCTGTATTATACTCCAGAGCTGTGCTCACTATTCTGCTGGTGCAGTCACTGTGTACATACATTACATTACTTATCCTGTATTATACTCCAGAGCTGCGCTCACTATTCTGCTGGTGCAGTCACTGTGTACATACATTACATTACTTATCCTGTATTATACTCCAGAGCTGCGCTCACTAATCTGCTGGTGCAGTCACTGTGTACATACACTACATTACTTATCCTGTATTATACTCCTTATACTCCAGAGCTGCGCTCACTATTCTGCTGGTGCAGTCACTGAGTACATACATTACATTACTTATCCTGTATTATACTCCAGAGCTGTGCTCACTATTCTGCTGGTACAGTCACTGTGTACATACATTACATTACTTATCCTGTATTATACTCCTTATACTCCAGAGCTGCGCTCACTATTCTGCTGGTGCAGTCACTGTGTACATACATTACATTACTTATCCTGTATTACACTCCAGAGCTGCGCTCACTATTATGCTGGTGCAGTCACTGTGTACATACATTACATTACTTATCCTGTATTATACTCCAGAGCTGCGCTCACTATTCTGCTGGTGCAGTCACTGTGTACATACATTACATTACTTATCCTGTATTATACTCCAGAGCTGCGCTCACTATTCTGCTGGTACAGTCACTGTGTACATACATTACATTACTTATCCTGTATTATACTCCAGAGCTGCGCTCACTATTCTGCTGGTGCAGTCACTGTGTACATACATTACATTACTTATCCTGTATTATACTCCAGAGCTGCGCTCACTATTCTGCTGGTGCAGTCACTGTGTACATACATTACATTACTTATCCTGTATTATACTCCACAGCTGCGCTCACTATTCTGCTGGTACAGTCACTGTGTACAGACATTACATTACTTATCCTGTATTATACTCCAGAGCTGCGCTCACTATTCTGCTGGTACAGTCACTGTGTACATACATTACATTACTTATCCTGTATTATACTCCAGAGCTGTGCTCACTATTCTGCTGGTGCAGTCACTGTGTACATACATTACATTACTTATCCTGTATTATACTCCAGAGCTGTGCTCACTATTCTGCTGGTACAGTCACTGTGTACATATATTACATTACTTATCCTGTATTATACTCCAGAGCTGCACTCACTATTCTGCTGGTACAGTCACTGTGTACATACATTACATTACTTATCCTGTATTATACTCCAGAGCTGCGCTCACTGTTCTGCTGGTGCAGTCACTGTGTACATATATTACATTACTTATCCTGTATTATACTCCAGAGCTGCGCTCACTATTCTGCTGGTGCAGTCACTGTGTACATACATTTCATTACTTATCCTGTATTATACTCCAGAGCTGCGCTCACTATTCTGCTGGTGCAGTCACTGTGTACATACATTACATTACTTATCCTGTATTATACTCCAGAGCTGCGCTCACTATTCTGCTGGTACAGTCACTGTGTACATACATTACATTACTTATCCTGTATTATACTCCAGAGCTGCGCTCACTATTCTGCTGGTGCAGTCACTGTGTACATACATACATTACTTCTCCTGTATTATACTCCAGAGCTGCGCTCACTATTCTGCTGGTGCAGTCACTGTGTACATACATTACATTACTTATCCTGTATTATACTCCAGAGCTGCGCTCACTATTCTGCTGGTACAGTCACTGTGTACATACATTACTTATCCTGTATTATACTCCAGAGCTGCGCTCACTATTTTGCTGGTACAGTCACTGTGTACAGACATAACATTACTTATCCTGTATTATACTCCAGAGCTGCGCTCACTATTCTGCTGGTACAGTCACTGTGTACATACATTACATTACTTATCCTGTATTATACTCCAGAGCTGCGCTCACTATTCTGCTGGTACAGTCACTGTGTACATACATTACATTACTTATCCTGTATTATACTCCAGAGCTGCGCTCACTATTCTGCTGGTGCAGTCACTGTGTACATACATACATTACTTCTCCTGTATTATACTCCAGAGCTGCGCTCACTATTCTGCTGTTGCAGTCACTGTGTACATACATTACATTACTTATCCTGTATTATACTCCAGAGCTGCGCTCACTATTCTGCTGGTACAGTCACTGTGTACATACATTACTTATCCTGTATTATACTCCAGAGCTGCGCTCACTATTTTGCTGGTACAGTCACTGTGTACAGACATTACATTACTTATCCTGTATTATACTCCAGAGCTGCGCTCACTATTCTGCTGGTACAGTCACTGTGTTCATACATTACATTACTTATCCTGTATTATATTCCAGAGCTGCGCTCACTATTCTGCTGGTACAGTCACTGTGTACATACATTACATTACTTATTCTGTATTATATTCCAGAGCTGCGCTCACTATTCTGCTGGTACAGTCACTGTGTACATACATTACAGTACTTATCCTGTATTATACTCCAGAGCTGCGCTCACTATTCTGCTGGTGCAGTCACTGTGTACATACATTACATTACTTATCCTGTATTATACTCCTTATACTCCAGAGCTGCGCTCACTATTCTGCTGGTGCAGTCACTGTGTACATACATTACATTACTTATCCTGTATTATACTCCAGAGCTGTGCTCACTATTCTGCTGGTACAGTCACTGTGTACATACATTACATTACTTATCCTGTATTATACTCCTTATACTCCAGAGCTGCGCTCACTATTCTGCTGGTGCAGTCACTGTGTACATACATTACATTACTTATCCTGTATTATACTCCAGAGCTGCGCTCACTATTCTGCTGGTGCAGTCACTGTGTACATACATTACATTACTTATCCTGTATTATATTCCAGAGCTGCGCTCACTATTCTGCTGGTACAGTCACTGTGTACATACATTACATTACTTATCCTGTATTATACTCCAGAGCTGCGCTCACTATTCTGCTGGTGCAGTCACTGTGTACATACATTACATTACTTATCCTGTATTATACTCCAGAGCTGCGCTCACTATTCTGCTGGTACAGTCACTGTGTACATACATTACATTACTTATCCTGTATTATACTCCAGAGCTGCGCTCACTATTCTGCTGGTGCAGTCACTGTGTACATACATTACATTACTTATCCTGTATTATACTCCAAAGCTGCGCTCACTATTCTGCTGGTGCAGTCACTGTGTACATACATTACATTACTTATCCTGTATTATACTCCAGAGCTGCGCTCACTATTCTGCTGGTGCAGTCACTGTGTACATACATTACATTACTTATCCTGTATTATACTCCAGAGCTGCGCTCACTATTCTGCTGGTACAGTCACTGTGTACATACATTACATTACTTATCCTGTATTATACTCCAGAGCTGCGCTCACTATTCTGCTGGTGCAGTCACTGTGTACATACATTACATTACTTATCCTGTATTATACTCCAGAGCTGTGCTCACTATTCTGCTGGTACAGTCACTGAGTACATACATTACATTACTTATCCTGTATTATACTCCAGAGCTGCGCTCACTATTCTGCTGGTGTAGTCACTGTGTACATACATTACATTACTTATCCTGTATTATACTCCAGAGCTGTGCTCACTATTCTGCTGGTACAGTCACTGAGTACATACATTACATTACTTATCCTGTATTATACTCCAGAGCAGCGCTCACTATTCTGCTGGTGTAGTCACTGTGTACATACATTACATTACTTATCCTGTATTATACTCCAGAGCTGCGCTCATTATTCTGCTGGTACAGTCACTGTGTACATACATTACATTACTTATCCTGTATTATACTCCAGAGCAGCGCTCACTATTCTGCTGGTGTAGTCACTGTGTACATACATTACATTACTTATCCTGTATTATACTCCAGAGCTGCGCTCATTATTCTGCTGGTACAATCACTGTGTACATACATTACATTACTTATCCTGTATTATACCCCAGAGCTGCGCTCACTATTCTGCTGGTACAGTAACTGTGTACATACATTACATTACTTATCCTGTATTATACTCCAGAGCTGCGCTCACTGTTCTGCTGGTGCAGTCACTGTGTATATACATTACATTACTTATCCTTTATTATACTCCAGAGCTGTGCTCACTATTCTGCTGGTACAGTCACAGTGTACATACATTACATTACTTATCCTGTATTATACCCCAGAGTTGCGCTCACTATTCTGCTGGTACAGTCACTGTGTACATACATTACATTACTTATCCTGTATTAAACTCCAGAGCTGCGCTCACTATTCTGCTGGTACAGTCACTGTGTACATACATTACATTACTTATCCTGTGTTATATTCCAGAGCTGCGCTCACTATTCTGCTGGTGCAGTCACTGTGTACATACATTACATTACTTATCCTGTATTATACTCCAGAGCTGCGCTCACTATTCTGCTGGTACAGTCACTGTGTACATACATTACTTATCCTGTATTATACTCCAGAGCTGCACTCACTATTTTGCTGGTACAGTCACTGTGTACATACATTACATTACTTATCCTGTATTATACTCCAGAGCTGCGCTCACTATTCTGCTGGTACAGTCACTGTGTACATACATTACATTACTTATCCTGTATTATACTCCAGAGCTGCGCTCACTATTCTGCTGGTACAGTCACTGTGTACATACATTACTTATCCTGTATTATACTCCAGAGCTGCGCTCACTATTCTGCTGGTACAGTCACTGTGTGCATACATTACATTACTTATCCTGTATTATACTCCAGAGCTGCGCTCACTATTCTGCTGGTGCAGTCACTGTGTACATACATTACATTACTTATACTGTATTATACTCCAGAGCTGTGCTCACTATTCTGCTGGTGCAGTCACTGTGTACATACATTACATTACTTATCCTGTATTATACTCCAGAGCTGCGCTCACTATTCTGCTGGTGCAGTCACTGTGTACATACATTACATTACTTATCCTGTATTATACTCCAGAGCTGCGCTCACTATTCTGCTGGTACAGTCACTGTGTACATACATTACTTATCCTGTATTATACTCCAGAGCCGCACTCACTATTCAGCTGGTACAGTCACTGTGTACATACATTACATTACTTATCCTGTATTATACTCCAGAGCTGCGCTCACTATTCTGCTGGTACAGTCACTGTGTACATACATTACATTACTTATCCTGTATTATACTCCAGAGCTGCGCTCACTATTCTGCTGGTACAGTCACTGTGTACATACATTACTTATCCTGTATTATACTCCAGAGCTGCGCTCACTATTCTGCTGGTGCAGTCACTGTGTACATACATTACTTATCCTGTATTATACTCCAGAGCTGCACTCACTATTCTGCTGTTACAGTCACTGTGTACATACATTACATTACTTATCCTGTATTATACTCCAGAGCTGCGCTCACTATTCTGCTGGTACAGTCACTGTGTGCATACATTACATTACTTATCCTGTATTATACTCCAGAGCTGCGCTCACTATTCTGCTGGTGCAGTCACTGTGTACATACATTACATTACTTATACTGTATTATACTCCAGAGCTGTGCTCACTATTCTGCTGGTGCAGTCACTGTGTACATACATTACATTACTTATCCTGTATTATACTCCAGAGCTGCGCTCACTATTCTGCTGGTGCAGTCACTGTGTACATACATTACATTACTTATCCTGTATTATACTCCAGAGCTGCGCTCACTATTCTGCTGGTACAGTCACTGTGTACATACATTACTTATCCTGTATTATACTCCAGAGCTGCGCTCACTATTCTGCTGGTACAGTCACTGTGTACATACATTACTTATCCTGTATTATACTCCAGAGCTGCGCTCACTATTCTGCTGGTACAGTCACTGTGTGCATACATTACATTACTTATCCTGTATTATACTCCAGAGCTGCGCTCACTATTCTGCTGGTGCAGTCACTGTGTACATACATTACATTACTTATCCTGTATTATACTCCAGAGCTGCGCTCACTATTCTGCTGGTACAGTCACTGTGTACATACATTACATTACTTATCCTGTATTATACTCCAGAGCTGCGCTCACTATTCTGCTGGTACAGTCACTGTGTACATACATTACATTACTTATCCTGTATTATACTCCAGAGCTGCGCTCACTATTCTGCTGGTACAGTCACTGTGTACATACATTACATTACTTATCCTGTATTATACTCCAGAGCTGCGCTCACTATTCTGCTGGTGCAGTCACTGTGTACATACATTACTTATCCTGTATTATACTCCAGAGCTGCACTCACTATTCTGCTGGTACAGTCACTGTGTACATACATTACATTACTTATCCTGTATTATACTCCAGAGCTGCGCTCACTATTCTGCTGGTACAGTCACTGTGTACATACATTACATTACTTATCCTGTATTATACTCCAGAGCTGCGCTCACTATTCTGCTGGTACAGTCACTGTGTACATACATTACTTATCCTGTATTATACTCCAGAGCTGCGCTCACTATTCTGCTGGTACAGTCACTGTGTGCATACATTACATTACTTATCCTGTATTATACTCCAGAGCTGCGCTCACTATTCTGCTGGTGCAGTCACTGTGTACATACATTACATTACTTATACTGTATTATACTCCAGAGCTGTGCTCACTATTCTGCTGGTGCAGTCACTGTGTACATACATTACATTACTTATCCTGTATTATACTCCAGAGCTGCGCTCACTATTCTGCTGGTGCAGTCACTGTGTACATACATTACATTACTTATCCTGTATTATACTCCAGAGCTGCGCTCACTATTCTGCTGGTACAGTCACTGTGTACATACATTACTTATCCTGTATTATACTCCAGAGCTGCACTCACTATTCAGCTGGTACAGTCACTGTGTACATACATTACATTACTTATCCTGTATTATACTCCAGAGCTGCGCTCACTATTCTGCTGGTACAGTCACTGTGTACATACATTACATTACTTATCCTGTATTATACTCCAGAGCTGCGCTCACTATTCTGCTGGTACAGTCACTGTGTACATACATTACTTATCCTGTATTATACTCCAGAGCTGCGCTCACTATTCTGCTGGTACAGTCACTGTGTACATACATTACATTACTTATTCTGTATTATACTCCAGAGCTGCGCTCACTATTCTGCTGGTGCAGTCACTGTGTACATACATTACATTACTTATCCTGTATTATACTCCAGAGCTGCGCTCACTATTCTGCTGGTGTAGTCACTGTGTACATACATTACATTACTTATCCTGTATTATACTCCAGAGCTGCGCTCACTATTCTGCTGGTACAGTCACTGTGTACATACATTACATTACTTATCCTGTATTATACTCCAGAGCTGCGCTCACTATTCTGCTGGTACAGTCACTGTGTACATACATTACATTACTTATCCTGTATTATACTCCAGAGCTGCGCTCATTATTCTGCTGGTACAATCACTGTGTACATACATTACATTACTTATCCTGTATTATACTCCAGAGCTGCGCTCACTATTCTGCTGGTGTAGTCACTGTGTACATACATTACATTACTTATCCTGTATTATACTCCAGAGCAGCGCTCACTATTCTGCTGGTGTAGTCACTGTGTACATACATTACATTACTTATCCTGTATTATACTCCAGAGCTGCGCTCATTATTCTGCTGGTACAATCACTGTGTACATACATTACATTACTTATCCTTTATTATACTCCAGAGCTGTGCTCACTATTCTGCTGGTACAGTCACTGTGTACATACATTACATTACTGATCCTGTATTATACCCCAGAGTTGCGCTCACAATTCTGCTGGTACAGTCACTGTGTACATACATTACATTACTTATCCTGTATTATACTCCAGAGCTGCGCTCACTATTCTGCTGGTACAGTCACTGTGTACATACATTACATTACTTATCCTGTGTTATATTCCAGAGCTGCGCTCACTATTCTGCTGGTGCAGTCACTGTGTACATACATTACATTACTTATCCTGTATTATACTCCAGAGCTGCGCTCACTATTCTGCTGGTACAGTCACTGTGTACATACATTACTTATCCTGTATTATACTCCAGAGCTGCGCTCACTATTCTGCTGGTACAGTCACTGTGTACATACATTACATTACTTATTCTGTATTATACTCCAGAGCTGCGCTCACTATTCTGCTGCTGCAGTCACTGTGTACATACATTACATTACTTATCCTGTATTATACTCCAGAGCTGCGCTCACTATTCTGCTGGTGTAGTCACTGTGTACATACATTACATTACTTATCCTGTATTATACTCCAGAGCTGCGCTCACTATTCTGCTGGTACAGTCACTGTGTACATACATTACATTACTTATCCTGTATTATACTCCAGAGCTGCGCTCACTATTCTGCTGGTACAGTCACTGTGTACATACATTACATTACTTATCCTGTATTATACTCCAGAGCTGCGCTCATTATTCTGCTGGTACAATCACTGTGTACATACATTACATTACTTATCCTTTATTATACTCCAGAGCTGTGCTCACTATTCTGCTGGTACAGTCACTGTGTACATACATTACATTACTTATCCTGTATTATACTCCAGAGCTGCGCTCACTATTCTGCTGGTGCAGTCACTGTGTACATACATTACATTACTTATCCTGTATTATACTCCAGAGCTGCGCTCACTATTCTGCTGGTGTAGTCACTGTGTACATACATTACATTACTTATCCTGTATTATACTCCAGAGCAGCGCTCACTATTCTGCTGGTGTAGTCACTGTGTACATACATTACATTACTTATACTGTATTATACTCCAGAGCTGCGCTCATTATTCTGCTGGTACAATCACTGTGTACATACATTACATTACTTATCCTTTATTATACTCCAGAGCTGTGCTCACTATTCTGCTGGTACAGTCACAGTGTACATACATTACATTACTTATCCTGTATTATACCCCAGAGTTGCGCTCACAATTCTGCTGGTACAGTCACTGTGTACATACATTACATTACTTATCCTGTATTATACTCCAGAGCTGCGCTCACTATTCTGCTGGTACAGTCACTGTGTACATACATTACATTACTTATCCTGTGTTATATTCCAGAGCTGCGCTCACTATTCTGCTGGTGCAGTCACTGTGTACATACATTACATTACTTATCCTGTATTATACTCCAGAGCTGCGCTCACTATTCTGCTGGTACAGTCACTGTGTACATACATTACTTATCCTGTATTATACTCCAGAGCTGCGCTCACTATTCTGCTGGTACAGTCACTGTGTACATACATTACATTACTTATTCTGTATTATACTCCAGAGCTGCGCTCACTATTCTGCTGGTGCAGTCACTGTGTACATACATTACATTACTTATCCTGTATTATACTCCAGAGCTGCGCTCACTATTCTGCTGGTGTAGTCACTGTGTACATACATTACATTACTTATCCTGTATTATACTCCAGAGCTGCGCTCACTATTCTGCTGGTACAGTCACTGTGTACATACATTACATTACTTATCCTGTATTATACTCCAGAGCTGCGCTCACTATTCTGCTGGTACAGTCACTGTGTACATACATTACATTACTTATCCTGTATTATACTCCAGAGCTGCGCTCATTATTCTGCTGGTACAATCACTGTGTACATACATTACATTACTTATCCTTTATTATACTCCAGAGCTGTGCTCACTATTCTGCTGGTACAGTCACTGTGTACATACATTACATTACTTATCCTGTATTATACTCCAGAGCTGCGCTCACTATTCTGCTGGTGCAGTCACTGTGTACATACATTACATTACTTATCCTGTATTATACTCCAGAGCTGCGCTCACTATTCTGCTGGTGTAGTCACTGTGTACATACATTACATTACTTATCCTGTATTATACTCCAGAGCTGCGCTCACTATTCTGCTGGTACAGTCACTGTGTACATACATTACTTATCCTGTATTATACTCCAGAGCTGCACTCACTATTCTGCTGGTACAGTCACTGTGTACATACATTACATTACTTATCCTGTATTATACTCCAGAGCTGCGCTCACTATTCTGCTGGTACAGTCACTGTGTACATACATTACATTACTTATCCTGTATTATACTCCAGAGCTGCGCTCACTATTCTGCTGGTACAGTCACTGTGTACATACATTACTTATCCTGTATTATACTCCAGAGCTGCGCTCACTATTCTGCTGGTACAGTCACTGTGTGCATACATTACATTACTTATCCTGTATTATACTCCAGAGCTGCGCTCACTATTCTGCTGGTGCAGTCACTGTGTACATACATACATTACTTATCCTGTATTATACTCCAGAGCTGCGCTCACTATTCTGCTGGTGCAGTCACTGTGTACATACATTACATTACTTATCCTGTATTATACTCCAGAGCTGCGCTCACTATTTTGCTGGCACAGTCACTGTGTACAGACATTACATTACTTATCCTGTATTATACTCCAGAGCTGCGCTCACTATTCTGCTGGTACAGTCACTGTGTACATACATTACATTACTTATCCTGTATTATATTCCAGAGCTGCGCTCACTATTCTGCTGGTACAGTCACTGTGTACATACATTACATTACTTATCCTGTATTATACTCCAGAGCTGCGCTCACTATTCTGCTGGTACAGTCACTGTGTACATACATTACATTACTTATCCTGTATTATACTCCAGAGCTGCGCTCACTATTCTGCTGGTACAGTCACTGTGTACATACATTACATTACTTATTCTGTATTATATTCCAGAGCTGCGCTCACTATTCTGCTTGTACAGTCACTGTGTACATACATTACAGTACTTATCCTGTATTATACTCCAGAGCTGCGCTCACTATTCTGCTGGTGCAGTCACTGTGTACATACATTACATTACTTATCCTGTATTATACTCCAGAGCTGCGCTCACTATTCTGCTGGTACAGTCACTGTGTACATACATTACATTACTTATCCTGTATTATACTCCAGAGCTGCGCTCACTATTCTGCTGGTACAGTCACTGTGTACATACATTACATAACTTATCCTGTATTATACTCCAGAGCTGTGCTCACTATTCTGCTGGTGCAGTCACTGTGTACATACATTACATTACTTATCCTGTATTATACTCCAGAGCTGCGCTCACTATTCTGCTGGTGCAGTCACTGTGTACATACATTACATTACTTATCCTGTATTATACTCCAGAGCTGCGCTCACTAATCTGCTGGTGCAGTCACTGTGTACATACATTACATTACTTATCCTGTATTATACTCCTTATACTCCAGAGCTGCGCTCACTATTCTGCTGGTGCAGTCACTGAGTACATACATTACATTACTTATCCTGTATTATACTCCAGAGCTGTGCTCACTATTCTGCTGGTACAGTCACTGTGTACATACATTACATTACTTATCCTGTATTATACTCCTTATACTCCAGAGCTGCGCTCACTATTCTGCTGGTGCAGTCACTGTGTACATACATTACATTACTTATCCTGTATTACACTCCAGAGCTGCGCTCACTATTATGCTGGTGCAGTCACTGTGTACATACATTACATTACTTATCCTGTATTATACTCCAGAGCTGCGCTCACTATTCTGCTGGTGCAGTCACTGTGTACATACATTACATTACTTATCCTGTATTATACTCCAGAGCTGCGCTCACTATTCTGCTGGTACAGTCACTGTGTACATACATTACATTACTTATCCTGTATTATACTCCAGTTCTGCGCTCACTATTCTGCTGGTGCAGTCACTGTGTACATACATTACATTACTTATCCTGTATTATACTCCACAGCTGCGCTCACTATTCTGCTGGTACAGTCACTGTGTACAGACATTACATTACTTATCCTGTATTATACTCCAGAGCTGCGCTCACTATTCTGCTGGTACAGTCACTGTGTACATACATTACATTACTTATCCTGTATTATACTCCAGAGCTGTGCTCACTATTCTGCTGGTGCAGTCACTGTGTACATATATTACATTACTTATCCTGTATTATACTCCAGAGCTGCACTCACTATTCTGCTGGTACAGTCAATGTGTACATACATTACATTACTTATCCTGTATTATACTCCAGAGCTGCGCTCACTGTTCTGCTGGTGCAGTCACTGTGTACATATATTACATTACTTATCCTGTATTATACTCCAGAGCTGCGCTCACTATTCTGCTGGTGCAGTCACTGTGTACATACATTACATTACTTATCCTGTATTATACTCCAGAGCTGCGCTCACTATTCTGCTGGTGCAGTCACTGTGTACATACATTACATTACTTATCCTGTATTATACTCCAGAGCTGCGCTCACTATTCTGCTGGTACAGTCACTGTGTACATACATTACATTACTTATCCTGTATTATACTCCAGAGCTGCGCTCACTATTCTGCTGGTGCAGTCACTGTGTACATACATACATTACTTCTCCTGTATTATACTCCAGAGCTGCGCTCACTATTCTGCTGGTGCAGTCACTGTGTACATACATTACATTACTTATCCTGTATTATACTCCAGAGCTGCGCTCACTATTCTGCTGGTACAGTCACTGTGTACATACATTACTTATCCTGTATTATACTCCAGAGCTGCGCTCACTATTTTGCTGGTACAGTCACTGTGTACAGACATAACATTACTTATCCTGTATTATACTCCAGAGCTGCGCTCACTATTCTGCTGGTACAGTCACTGTGTACATACATTACATTACTTATCCTGTATTATACTCCAGAGCTGCGCTCACTATTCTGCTGGTACAGTCACTGTGTACATACAATACATTACTTATCCTGTATTATACTCCAGAGCTGCGCTCACTATTCTGCTGGTGCAGTCACTGTGTACATACATACATTACTTCTCCTGTATTATACTCCAGAGCTGCGCTCACTATTCTGCTGTTGCAGTCACTGTGTACATACATTACATTACTTATCCTGTATTATACTCCAGAGCTGCACTCACTATTCTGCTGGTACAGTCACTGTGTACATACATTACTTATCCTGTATTATACTCCAGAGCTGCGCTCACTATTCTGCTGGTACAGTCACTGTGTACAGACATTACATTACTTATCCTGTATTATACTCCAGAGCTGCGCTCACTATTCTGCTGGTACAGTCACTGTGTACAGACATTACATTACTTATCCTGTATTATACTCCAGAGCTGCGCTCACTATTTTGCTGGTACAGTCACTGTGTACAGACATTACATTACTTATCCTGTATTATACTCCAGAGCTGCGCTCACTATTCTGCTGGTACAGTCACTGTGTACATACATTACATTACTTATCCTGTATTATACTCCAGAGCTGCGCTCACTATTCTGCTGGTACAGTCACTGTGTACATACATTACATTACTTATCCTGTATTATATTCCAGAGCTGCGCTCACTATTCTGCTGGTACAGTCACTGTGTACATACATTACATTACTTATTCTGTATTATATTCCAGAGCTGCGCTCACTATTCTGCTGGTACAGTCACTGTGTACATACATTACAGTACTTATCCTGTATTATACTCCAGAGCTGCGCTCACTATTCTGCTGGTGCAGTCACTGTGTACATACATTACATTACTTATCCTGTATTATACTCCTTATACTCCAGAGCTGCGCTCACTATTCTGCTGGTGCAGTCACTGTGTACATACATTACATTACTTATCCTGTATTATACTCCAGAGCTGTGCTCACTATTCTGCTGGTACAGTCACTGTGTACATACATTACATTACTTATCCTGTATTATACTCCTTATACTCCAGAGCTGCGCTCACTATTCTGCTGGTGCAGTCACTGTGTACATACATTACATTACTTATCCTGTATTATACTCCAGAGCTGCGCTCACTATTCTGCTGGTGCAGTCACTGTGTACATACATTACATTACTTATCCTGTATTATATTCCAGAGCTACGCTCACTATTCTGCTGGTACAGTCACTGTGTACATACATTACATTACTTATCCTGTATTATACTCCAGAGCTGCGCTCACTATTCTGCTGGTGCAGTCACTGTGTACATACATTACATTACTTATCCTGTATTATACTCCAGAGCTGCGCTCACTATTCTGCTGGTACAGTCACTGTGTACATACATTACATTACTTATCCTGTATTATACTCCAGAGCTGCGCTCACTATTCTGCTGGTGCAGTCACTGTGTACATACATTACATTACTTATCCTGTATTATACTCCAGAGCTGTGCTCACTATTCTGCTGGTGCAGTCACTGTGTACATATATTACATTACTTATCCTGTATTATACTCCAGAGCTGCACTCACTATTCTGCTGGTACAGTCAATGTGTACATACATTACATTACTTATCCTGTATTATACTCCAGAGCTGCGCTCACTGTTCTGCTGGTGCAGTCACTGTGTACATATATTACATTACTTATCCTGTATTATACTCCAGAGCTGCGCTCACTATTCTGCTGGTGCAGTCACTGTGTACATACATTACATTACTTATCCTGTATTATACTCCAGAGCTGCGCTCACTATTCTGCTGGTGCAGTCACTGTGTACATACATTACATTACTTATCCTGTATTATACTCCAGAGCTGCGCTCACTATTCTGCTGGTACAGTCACTGTGTACATACATTACATTACTTATCCTGTATTATACTCCAGAGCTGCGCTCACTATTCTGCTGGTGCAGTCACTGTGTACATACATACATTACTTCTCCTGTATTATACTCCAGAGCTGCGCTCACTATTCTGCTGGTGCAGTCACTGTGTACATACATTACATTACTTATCCTGTATTATACTCCAGAGCTGCGCTCACTATTCTGCTGGTACAGTCACTGTGTACATACATTACTTATCCTGTATTATACTCCAGAGCTGCGCTCACTATTTTGCTGGTACAGTCACTGTGTACAGACATAACATTACTTATCCTGTATTATACTCCAGAGCTGCGCTCACTATTCTGCTGGTACAGTCACTGTGTACATACATTACATTACTTATCCTGTATTATACTCCAGAGCTGCGCTCACTATTCTGCTGGTACAGTCACTGTGTACATACAATACATTACTTATCCTGTATTATACTCCAGAGCTGCGCTCACTATTCTGCTGGTGCAGTCACTGTGTACATACATACATTACTTCTCCTGTATTATACTCCAGAGCTGCGCTCACTATTCTGCTGTTGCAGTCACTGTGTACATACATTACATTACTTATCCTGTATTATACTCCAGAGCTGCACTCACTATTCTGCTGGTACAGTCACTGTGTACATACATTACTTATCCTGTATTATACTCCAGAGCTGCGCTCACTATTCTGCTGGTACAGTCACTGTGTACAGACATTACATTACTTATCCTGTATTATACTCCAGAGCTGCGCTCACTATTCTGCTGGTACAGTCACTGTGTACAGACATTACATTACTTATCCTGTATTATACTCCAGAGCTGCGCTCACTATTTTGCTGGTACAGTCACTGTGTACAGACATTACATTACTTATCCTGTATTATACTCCAGAGCTGCGCTCACTATTCTGCTGGTACAGTCACTGTGTACATACATTACATTACTTATCCTGTATTATACTCCAGAGCTGCGCTCACTATTCTGCTGGTACAGTCACTGTGTACATACATTACATTACTTATCCTGTATTATATTCCAGAGCTGCGCTCACTATTCTGCTGGTACAGTCACTGTGTACATACATTACATTACTTATTCTGTATTATATTCCAGAGCTGCGCTCACTATTCTGCTGGTACAGTCACTGTGTACATACATTACAGTACTTATCCTGTATTATACTCCAGAGCTGCGCTCACTATTCTGCTGGTGCAGTCACTGTGTACATACATTACATTACTTATCCTGTATTATACTCCTTATACTCCAGAGCTGCGCTCACTATTCTGCTGGTGCAGTCACTGTGTACATACATTACATTACTTATCCTGTATTATACTCCAGAGCTGTGCTCACTATTCTGCTGGTACAGTCACTGTGTACATACATTACATTACTTATCCTGTATTATACTCCTTATACTCCAGAGCTGCGCTCACTATTCTGCTGGTGCAGTCACTGTGTACATACATTACATTACTTATCCTGTATTATACTCCAGAGCTGCGCTCACTATTCTGCTGGTGCAGTCACTGTGTACATACATTACATTACTTATCCTGTATTATATTCCAGAGCTACGCTCACTATTCTGCTGGTACAGTCACTGTGTACATACATTACATTACTTATCCTGTATTATACTCCAGAGCTGCGCTCACTATTCTGCTGGTGCAGTCACTGTGTACATACATTACATTACTTATCCTGTATTATACTCCAGAGCTGCGCTCACTATTCTGCTGGTACAGTCACTGTGTACATACATTACATTACTTATCCTGTATTATACTCCAGAGCTGCGCTCACTATTCTGCTGGTGCAGTCACTGTGTACATACATTACATTACTTATCCTGTATTATACTCCAGAGCTGCGCTCACTATTCTGCTGGTGCAGTCACTGTGTACATACATTACATTACTTATCCTGTATTATACTCCAGAGCTGCGCTCACTATTCTGCTGGTACAGTCACTGTGTACATACATTACATTACTTATCCTGTATTATACTCCAGAGCTGCGCTCACTATTCTGCTGGTGCAGTCACTGTGTACATACATTACATTACTTATCCTGTATTATACTCCACAGCTGCGCTCACTATTCTTCTGGTACAGTCACTGTGTACATACATTACATTACTTATCCTGTATTATACTCCAGAGCTGCGCTCACTATTCTGCTGGTGCAGTCACTGTGTACATACATTACATTACTTATCCTGTATTATACTCCAGAGCTGTGCTCACTATTCTGCTGGTACAGTCACTGAGTACATACATTACATTACTTATCCTGTATTATACTCCAGAGCTGCGCTCACTATTCTGCTGGTGTAGTCACTGTGTACATACATTACATTACTTATCCTGTATTATACTCCAGAGCTGTGCTCACTATTCTGCTGGTACAGTCACTGAGTACATACATTACATTACTTATCCTGTATTATACTCCAGAGCAGCGCTCACTATTCTGCTGGTGTAGTCACTGTGTACATACATTACATTACTTATCCTGTATTATACTCCAGAGCTGCGCTCATTATTCTGCTGGTACAGTCACTGTGTACATACATTACATTACTTATCCTGTATTATACTCCAGAGCAGCGCTCACTATTCTGCTGGTGTAGTCACTGTGTACATACATTACATTACTTATCCTGTATTATACTCCAGAGCTGCGCTCATTATTATGCTGGTACAATCACTGTGTACATACATTACATGACTTATCCTTTATTATACTCCAGAGCTGTGCTCACTATTCTGCTGGTACAGTCACAGTGTACATACATTACATTACTTATCCTGTATTATACCCCAGAGTTGCGCTCACTATTCTGCTGGTACAGTCACTGTGTACATACATTACATTACTTATCCTGTATTATACTCCAGAGCTGCGCTCACTATTCTGCTGGTACAGTCACTGTGTACATACATTACATTACTTATCCTGTGTTATATTCCAGAGCTGCGCTCACTATTCTGCTGGTGCAGTCACTGTGTACATACATTACATTACTTATCCTGTATTATACTCCAGAGCTGCGCTCACTATTCTGCTGGTACAGTCACTGTGTACATACATTACTTATCCTGTATTATACTCCAGAGCTGCACTCACTATTCTGCTGGTACAGTCACTGTGTACATACATTACATTACTTATCCTGTATTATACTCCAGAGCTGCACTCACTATTCTGCTGGTACAGTCACTGTGTACATACATTACATTACTTATCCTGTATTATACTCCAGAGCTGCGCTCACTATTCTGCTGGTAAGTCACTGTGTACATACATTACTTATCCTGTATTATACTCCAGAGCTGCGCTCACTATTCTGCTGGTACAGTCACTGTGTGCATACATTACATTACTTATCCTGTATTATACTCCAGAGCTGCGCTCACTATTCTGCTGGTGCAGTCACTGTGTACATACATTACATTACTTATACTGTATTATACTCCAGAGCTGTGCTCACTATTCTGCTGGTGCAGTCACTGTGTACATACATTACATTACTTATCCTGTATTATACTCCAGAGCTGCGCTCACTATTCTGCTGGTGCAGTCACTGTGTACATACATTACATTACTTATCCTGTATTATACTCCAGAGCTGCGCTCACTATTCTGCTGGTACAGTCACTGTGTACATACATTACTTATCCTATATTATACTCCAGAGCTGCACTCACTATTCAGCTGGTACAGTCACTGTGTACATACATTACATTACTTATCCTGTATTATACTCCAGAGCTGCGCTCACTATTCTGCTGGTACAGTCACTGTGTACATACATTACATTACTTATCCTGTATTATACTCCAGAGCTGCGCTCACTATTCTGCTGGTACAGTCACTGTGTACATACATTACTTATCCTGTATTATACTCCAGAGCTGCGCTCACTATTCTGCTGGTGCAGTCACTGTGTACATACATTACTTATCCTGTATTATACTCCAGAGCTGCACTCACTATTCTGCTGGTACAGTCACTGTGTACATACATTACATTACTTATCCTGTATTATACTCCAGAGCTGCGCTCACTATTCTGCTGGTACAGTCACTGTGTACATACATTACATTACTTATCCTGTATTATACTCCAGAGCTGCGCTCACTATTCTGCTGGTACAGTCACTGTGTACATACATTACTTATCCTGTATTATACTCCAGAGCTGCGCTCACTATTCTGCTGGTACAGTCACTGTGTGCATACATTACATTACTTATCCTGTATTATACTCCAGAGCTGCGCTCACTATTCTGCTGGTGCAGTCACTGTGTACATACATTACATTACTTATCCTGTATTATACTCCAGAGCTGCGCTCACTATTCTGCTGGTGCAGTCACTGTGTACATACATTACATTACTTATCCTGTATTATACTCCAGAGCTGCGCTCACTATTCTGCTGGTACAGTCACTGTGTACATACATTACTTATCCTGTATTATACTCCAGAGCTGCACTCACTATTCAGCTGGTACAGTCACTGTGTACATACATTACATTACTTATCCTGTATTATACTCCAGAGCTGCGCTCACTATTCTGCTGGTACAGTCACTGTGTACATACATTACATTACTTATCCTGTATTATACTCCAGAGCTGCGCTCACTATTCTGCTGGTACAGTCACTGTGTACATACATTACTTATCCTGTATTATACTCCAGAGCTGCGCTCACTATTCTGCTGGTACAGTCACTGTGTACATACATTACATTACTTATCCTGTATTATACTCCAGAGCTGCGCTCACTATTCTGCTGGTGCAGTCACTGTGTACATACATTACATTACTTATCCTGTATTATACTCCAGAGCTGCGCTCACTATTCTGCTGGTACAGTCACTGTGTACATACATTACATTACTTATCCTGTATTATACTCCAGAGCTGCGCTCACTATTCTGCTGGTGCAGTCACTGTGTACATACATACATTACTTCTCCTGTATTATACTCCAGAGCTGCGCTCACTATTCTGCTGGTGCAGTCACTGTGTACATACATTACATTACTTATCCTGTATTATACTCCAGAGCTGCGCTCACTATTCTGCTGGTACAGTCACTGTGTACATACATTACTTATCCTGTATTATACTCCAGAGCTGCGCTCACTATTTTGCTGGTACAGTCACTTTGTACAGACATAACATTACTTATCCTGTATTATACTCCAGAGCTGCGCTCACTATTCTGCTGGTACAGTCACTGTGTACATACATTACATTACTTATCCTGTATTATACTCCAGAGCTGCGCTCACTATTCTGCTGGTACAGTCACTGTGTACATACAATACATTACTTATCCTGTATTATACTCCAGAGCTGCGCTCACTATTCTGCTGGTGCAGTCACTGTGTACATACATACATTACTTCTCCTGTATTATACTCTAGAGCTGCGCTCACTATTCTGCTGTTGCAGTCACTGTGTACATACATTACATTACTTATCCTGTATTATACTCCAGAGCTGCACTCACTATTCTGCTGGTACAGTCACTGTGTACATACATTACTTATCCTGTATTATACTCCAGAGCTGCGCTCACTATTCTGCTGGTACAGTCACTGTGTACAGACATTACATTACTTATCCTGTATTATACTCCAGAGCTGCGCTCACTATTCTGCTGGTACAGTCACTGTGTACAGACATTACATTACTTATCCTGTATTATACTCCAGAGCTGCGCTCACTATTTTGCTGGTACAGTCACTGTGTACAGACATTACATTACTTATCCTGTATTATACTCCAGAGCTGCGCTCACTATTCTGCTGGTACAGTCACTGTGTACATACATTACATTACTTATCCTGTATTATACTCCAGAGCTGCGCTCACTATTCTGCTGGTACAGTCACTGTGTACATACATTACATTACTTATCCTGTATTATATTCCAGAGCTGCGCTCACTATTCTGCTGGTACAGTCACTGTGTACATACATTACATTACTTATTCTGTATTATATTCCAGAGCTGCGCTCACTATTCTGCTGGTACAGTCACTGTGTACATACATTACAGTACTTATCCTGTATTATACTCCAGAGCTGCGCTCACTATTCTGCTGGTGCAGTCACTGTGTACATACATTACATTACTTATCCTGTATTATACTCCTTATACTCCAGAGCTGCGCTCACTATTCTCCTGGTGCAGTCACTGTGTACATACATTACATTACTTATCCTGTATTATACTCCAGAGCTGTGCTCACTATTCTGCTGGTACAGTCACTGTGTACATACATTACATTACTTATCCTGTATTATACTCCTTATACTCCAGAGCTGCGCTCACTATTCTGCTGGTGCAGTCACTGTGTACATACATTACATTACTTATCCTGTATTATACTCCAGAGCTGCGCTCACTATTCTGCTGGTGCAGTCACTGTGTACATACATTACATTACTTATCCTGTATTATATTCCAGAGCTACGCTCACTATTCTGCTGGTACAGTCACTGTGTACATACATTACATTACTTATCCTGTATTATACTCCAGAGCTGCGCTCACTATTCTGCTGGTGCAGTCACTGTGTACATACATTACATTACTTATCCTGTATTATACTCCAGAGCTGCGCTCACTATTCTGCTGGTACAGTCACTGTGTACATACATTACATTACTTATCCTGTATTATACTCCAGAGCTGCGCTCACTATTCTGCTGGTGCAGTCACTGTGTACATACATTACATTACTTATCCTGTATTATACTCCACAGCTGCGCTCACTATTCTTCTGGTACAGTCACTGTGTACATACATTACATTACTTATCCTGTATTATACTCCAGAGCTGCGCTCACTATTCTGCTGGTGCAGTCACTGTGTACATACATTACATTACTTATCCTGTATTATACTCCAGAGCTGTGCTCACTATTCTGCTGGTACAGTCACTGAGTACATACATTACATTACTTATCCTGTATTATACTCCAGAGCTGCGCTCACTATTCTGCTGGTGTAGTCACTGTGTACATACATTACATTACTTATCCTGTATTATACTCCAGAGCTGTGCTCACTATTCTGCTGGTACAGTCACTGAGTACATACATTACATTACTTATCCTGTATTATACTCCAGAGCAGCGCTCACTATTCTGCTGGTGTAGTCACTGTGTACATACATTACATTACTTATCCTGTATTATACTCCAGAGCTGCGCTCATTATTCTGCTGGTACAGTCACTGTGTACATACATTACATTACTTATCCTGTATTATACTCCAGAGCAGCGCTCACTATTCTGCTGGTGTAGTCACTGTGTACATACATTACATTACTTATCCTGTATTATACTCCAGAGCTGCGCTCATTATTATGCTGGTACAATCACTGTGTACATACATTACATGACTTATCCTTTATTATACTCCAGAGCTGTGCTCACTATTCTGCTGGTACAGTCACAGTGTACATACATTACATTACTTATCCTGTATTATACCCCAGAGTTGCGCTCACTATTCTGCTGGTACAGTCACTGTGTACATACATTACATTACTTATCCTGTATTATACTCCAGAGCTGCGCTCACTATTCT
This sequence comes from Leptodactylus fuscus, assembly GCF_031893055.1. Classification (NCBI taxonomy): domain Eukaryota; kingdom Metazoa; phylum Chordata; class Amphibia; order Anura; family Leptodactylidae; genus Leptodactylus; species Leptodactylus fuscus. The sequence continues at coordinate 5,976,465 of NC_134270.1, forward strand.
GCTGGTACAGTCACTGTGTACATACATTACATTACTTATCCTGTGTTATATTCCAGAGCTGCGCTCACTATTCTGCTGGTGCAGTCACTGTGTACATACATTACATTACTTATCCTGTATTATACTCCAGAGCTGCGCTCACTATTCTGCTGGTACAGTCACTGTGTACATACATTACTTATCCTGTATTATACTCCAGAGCTGCACTCACTATTCTGCTGGTACAGTCACTGTGTACATACATTACATTACTTATCCTGTATTATACTCCAGAGCTGCGCTCACTATTCTGCTGGTACAGTCACTGTGTACATACATTACATTACTTATCCTGTATTATACTCCAGAGCTGCGCTCACTATTCTGCTGGTAAGTCACTGTGTACATACATTACTTATCCTGTATTATACTCCAGAGCTGCGCTCACTATTCTGCTGGTACAGTCACTGTGTGCATACATTACATTACTTATCCTGTATTATACTCCAGAGCTGCGCTCACTATTCTGCTGGTGCAGTCACTGTGTACATACATTACATTACTTATACTGTATTATACTCCAGAGCTGTGCTCACTATTCTGCTGGTGCAGTCACTGTGTACATACATTACATTACTTATCCTGTATTATACTCCAGAGCTGCGCTCACTATTCTGCTGGTGCAGTCACTGTGTACATACATTACATTACTTATCCTGTATTATACTCCAGAGCTGCGCTCACTATTCTGCTGGTACAGTCACTGTGTACATACATTACTTATCCTATATTATACTCCAGAGCTGCACTCACTATTCAGCTGGTACAGTCACTGTGTACATACATTACATTACTTATCCTGTATTATACTCCAGAGCTGCGCTCACTATTCTGCTGGTACAGTCACTGTGTACATACATTACATTACTTATCCTGTATTATACTCCAGAGCTGCGCTCACTATTCTGCTGGTACAGTCACTGTGTACATACATTACTTATCCTGTATTATACTCCAGAGCTGCGCTCACTATTCTGCTGGTGCAGTCACTGTGTACATACATTACTTATCCTGTATTATACTCCAGAGCTGCACTCACTATTCTGCTGGTACAGTCACTGTGTACATACATTACATTACTTATCCTGTATTATACTCCAGAGCTGCGCTCACTATTCTGCTGGTACAGTCACTGTGTACATACATTACATTACTTATCCTGTATTATACTCCAGAGCTGCGCTCACTATTCTGCTGGTACAGTCACTGTGTACATACATTACTTATCCTGTATTATACTCCAGAGCTGCGCTCACTATTCTGCTGGTACAGTCACTGTGTGCATACATTACATTACTTATCCTGTATTATACTCCAGAGCTGCGCTCACTATTCTGCTGGTGCAGTCACTGTGTACATACATTACATTACTTATCCTGTATTATACTCCAGAGCTGCGCTCACTATTCTGCTGGTGCAGTCACTGTGTACATACATTACATTACTTATCCTGTATTATACTCCAGAGCTGCGCTCACTATTCTGCTGGTACAGTCACTGTGTACATACATTACTTATCCTGTATTATACTCCAGAGCTGCACTCACTATTCAGCTGGTACAGTCACTGTGTACATACATTACATTACTTATCCTGTATTATACTCCAGAGCTGCGCTCACTATTCTGCTGGTACAGTCACTGTGTACATACATTACATTACTTATCCTGTATTATACTCCAGAGCTGCGCTCACTATTCTGCTGGTACAGTCACTGTGTACATACATTACTTATCCTGTATTATACTCCAGAGCTGCGCTCACTATTCTGCTGGTACAGTCACTGTGTACATACATTACATTACTTATCCTGTATTATACTCCAGAGCTGCGCTCACTATTCTGCTGGTGCAGTCACTGTGTACATACATTACATTACTTATCCTGTATTATACTCCAGAGCTGCGCTCACTATTCTGCTGGTGTAGTCACTGTGTACATACATTACATTACTTATCCTGTATTATACTCCAGAGCTGCGCTCACTATTCTGCTGGTACAGTCACTGTGTACATACATTACATTACTTATCCTGTATTATACTCCAGAGCTGCGCTCACTATTCTGCTGGTGCAGTCACTGTGTACATACATTACATTACTTATCCTGTATTATACTCCAGAGCTGTGCTCACTATTCTGCTGGTACAGTCACTGTGTACATACATTACATTACTTATCCTGTATTATACTCCAGAGCTGCGCTCACTATTCTGCTGGTACAGTCACTGTGTACATACATTACATTACTTATCCTGTATTATACTGCAGAGCTGCGCTCACTATTCTGCTGGTACAGTCACTGTATACATACATTACATTACTTATCCTGTATTATACTCCAGAGCTGCGCTCACTATTCTGCTGGTGCAGTCACTGTGTACATACATTACATTACTTATCCTGTATTATACTCCAGAGCTGCGCTCACTATTCTGCTGGTACAGTCACTGTGTACATACATTACATTACTTATCCTGTATTATACTCCAGAGCTGCGCTCACTATTCTGCTGGTACAGTCACTGTGTACATACATTACATTACTTATCCTGTGTTATACTCCAGAGCTGCGCTCACTATTCTGCTGGTACAGTCACTGTGTACATACATTACATTACTTATCCTGTATTATACTCCAGAGCTGCGCTCACTATTCTGCTGGTGCAGTCTCTGTGTACATACATTACTTATCCTGTATTATACTCCAGAGCTGCGCTCACTATTCTGCTGGTGCAGTCACTGTGTACATACACTACATTACTTATCCTGTATTATACTCCAGAGCTGCGCTCACTATTCTGCTGGTACAGTCACTGTGTACATACATTACATTATTTATCCTGTATTATACTCCAGAGCTGCGCTCACTATTCTGCTGGTACAGTCACTGTGTACATACATTACTTATCCTGTATTATACCCCAGAGCTGCGCTCACTATTCTGCTGGTACAGTCACTGTGTACATACATTACTTATCCTGTATTATACTCCAGAGCTGCGCTCACTATTCTGCTGGTACAGTCACTGTGTACATACATTACATTACTTATCCTGTATTATACTCTAGAGCTGCGCTCACTATTCTGCTGGTGCAGTCACTGTGTACATACATTACATTACTTATCCTGTACTATACTCCAGAGCTGCGCTCACTATTCTGCTGGTACAGTCACTGTGTATATACATTACATTACTTATCCTGTATTATACTCCAGAGCTGCGCTCACTATTCTGCTGGTACAGTCACTGTGTACATACATTACATTACTTATACTGTATTATACTCCAGAGCTGCGCTCACTATTCTGCTGGTACAGTCACTGTGTACATACATTACATTACTTATCCTGTATTATACTCCAGAGCTGCGCTCACTATTCTGCTGGTACAGTCACTGTGTACATACATTACATTACTTATCCTGTATTATACTCCAGAGCTGCGCTCACTATTCTGCTGGTACAGTCACTGTGTACATACATTACATTATTTATCCTGTATTATACTCCAGAGCTGCGCTCACTATTCTGCTGGTACAGTCACTGTGTACATACATTACATTACTTATCCTGTATTATACTCCAGAGCTGCGCTCACTATTCTGCTGGTGCAGTCACTGTGTACATACATTACATTACTTATCCTGTATTATACTCCAGAGCTGCGCTCACTATTCTGCTGGTACAGTCACTGTGTACATACATTACATTACTTATACTGTATTATACTCCAGAGCTGTGCTCACTATTCTGCTGGTACATTCACTGTGTACATACATTACTTATCCTGTATTATACTCCAGAGCTGCGCTCACTATTCTGCTGGTACAGTCACTGTGTACATACATTACATTACTTATCCTGTATTATACTCCAGAGCTGCGCTCACTATTCTGCTGGTACAGTCACTGTGTACATACATTACATTACTTATCCTGTATTATACTCCAGAGCTGCGCTCACTATTCTGCTGGTACAGTCACTGTGTACATACATTACATTACTTATCCTGTATTATACTCTAGAGCTGCGCTCACTATTCTGCTGGTGCAGTCACTGTGTACATACATTACATTACTTATCCTGTACTATACTCCAGAGCTGCGCTCACTATTCTGCTGGTACAGTCACTGTGTATATACATTACATTACTTATCCTGTATTATACTCCAGAGCTGCGCTCACTATTCTGCTGGTACAGTCACTGTGTACATACATTACATTACTTATACTGTATTATACTCCAGAGCTGCGCTCACTATTCTGCTGGTACAGTCACTGTGTACATACATTACATTACTTATCCTGTATTATACTCCAGAGCTGCGCTCACTATTCTGCTGGTACAGTCACTGTGTACATACATTACATTACTTATCCTGTATTATACTCCAGAGCTGCGCTCACTATTCTGCTGGTACAGTCACTGTGTACATACATTACATTATTTATCCTGTATTATACTCCAGAGCTGCGCTCACTATTCTGCTGGTACAGTCACTGTGTACATACATTACATTACTTATCCTGTATTATACTCCAGAGCTGCGCTCACTATTCTGCTGGTACAGTCACTGTGTACATACATTACATTACTTATCCTGTATTATACTCCAGAGCTGCGCTCACTATTCTGCTGGTACAGTCACTGTGTACATACATTACATTACTTATCCTGTATTATACTCCAGAGCTGCGCTCACTATTCTGCTGGTACAGTCACTGTGTACATACATTACATTACTTATCCTGTATTATACTCCAGAGCTGCGCTCACTATTCTGCTGGTACAGTCACTGTGTACATACATTACATTACTTATCCTGTGTTATACTCCAGAGCTGCGCTCACTATTCTGCTGGTACAGTCACTGTGTACATACATTACATTACTTATCCTGTATTATACTCCAGAGCTGCGCTCACTATTCTGCTGGTACAGTCACTGTGTACATACATTACATTACTTATCCTGTATTATACTCCAGAGCTGCGCTCACTATTCTGCTGGTACAGTCACTGTGTACATACATTACATTACTTATCCTGTATTATACTCCAGAGCTGCGCTCACTATTCTGCTGGTACAGTCACTGTGTACATACATTACATTACTTATCCTGTATTATACTCCAGAGCTGCGCTCACTATTCTGCTGGTACAGTCACTGTGTATATACATTACATTACTTATCCTGTATTATACTCCAGAGCTGCGCTCACTATTCTGCTGGTACAGTCACTGTGTACATACATTACATTACTTATCCTGTATTATACTCCAGAGCTGCGCTCACTATTCTGCTGGTACAGTCACTGTGTACATACATTACATTACTTATCCTGTGTTATACTCCAGAGCTGCGCTCACTATTCTGCTGGTACAGTCACTGTGTACATACATTACATTACTTATCCTGTATTATACTCCAGAGCTGCGCTCACTATTCTGCTGGTGCAGTCTCTGTGTACATACATTACTTATCCTGTATTATACTCCAGAGCTGCGCTCACTATTCTGCTGGTGCAGTCACTGTGTACATACACTACATTACTTATCCTGTATTATACTCCAGAGCTGCGCTCACTATTCTGCTGGTACAGTCACTGTGTACATACATTACATTATTTATCCTGTATTATACTCCAGAGCTGCGCTCACTATTCTGCTGGTGCAGTCACTGTGTACATACATTACATTACTTATCCTGTATTATACTCCAGAGCTGCGCTCACTATTCTGCTGGTACAGTCACTGTGTACATACATTACATTACTTATACTGTATTATACTCCAGAGCTGCGCTCACTATTCTGCTGGTACAGTCATTGTGTACATACATTACATTATTTATCCTGTATTATACTCCAGAGCTGCGCTCACTATTCTGCTGGTACAGTCACTGTGTACATACATTACATTACTTATCCTGTATTATACTCCAGAGCTGCGCTCACTATTCTGCTGGTGCAGTCACTGTGTACATACATTACATTACTTATCCTGTATTATACTCCAGAGCTGCGCTCACTATTCTGCTGGTACAGTCACTGTGTACATACATTACATTACTTATACTGTATTATACTCCAGAGCTGTGCTCACTATTCTGCTGGTACATTCACTGTGTACATACATTACTTATCCTGTATTATACTCCAGAGCTGCGCTCACTATTCTGCTGGTACAGTCACTGTGTACATACATTACATTACTTATACTGTATTATACTCCAGAGCTGCGCTCACTATTCTGCTGGTACAGTCACTGTGTACATACATTACATTACTTATCCTGTATTATACTCCAGAGCTGCGCTCACTATTCTGCTGGTACAGTCACTGTGTACATACATTACATTACTTATCCTGTATTATACTCCAGAGCTGCGCTCACTATTCTGCTGGTACAGTCACTGTGTACATACATTACATTACTTATCCTGTATTATACTCCAGAGCTGCGCTCACTATTCTGCTGGTACAGTCACTGTGTACATACATTACATTACTTATCCTGTATTATACTCCAGAGCTGCGCTCACTATTCTGCTGGTACAGTCACTGTGTACATACATTACATTACTTATCCTGTGTTATACTCCAGAGCTGCGCTCACTATTCTGCTGGTACAGTCACTGTGTACATACATTACATTACTTATCCTGTATTATACTCCAGAGCTGCGCTCACTATTCTGCTGGTACAGTCACTGTGTACATACATTACATTACTTATCCTGTATTATACTCCAGAGCTGCGCTCACTATTCTGCTGGTACAGTCACTGTGTACATACATTACATTACTTATCCTGTATTATACTCCAGAGCTGCGCTCACTATTCTGCTGGTACAGTCACTGTGTACATACATTACATTACTTATCCTGTATTATACTCCAGAGCTGCGCTCACTATTCTGCTGGTACAGTCACTGTGTATATACATTACATTACTTATCCTGTATTATACTCCAGAGCTGCGCTCACTATTCTGCTGGTACAGTCACTGTGTACATACATTACATTACTTATCCTGTATTATACTCCAGAGCTGCGCTCACTATTCTGCTGGTACAGTCACTGTGTACATACATTACATTACTTATCCTGTGTTATACTCCAGAGCTGCGCTCACTATTCTGCTGGTACAGTCACTGTGTACATACATTACATTACTTATCCTGTATTATACTCCAGAGCTGCGCTCACTATTCTGCTGGTGCAGTCTCTGTGTACATACATTACTTATCCTGTATTATACTCCAGAGCTGCGCTCACTATTCTGCTGGTGCAGTCACTGTGTACATACACTACATTACTTATCCTGTATTATACTCCAGAGCTGCGCTCACTATTCTGCTGGTACAGTCACTGTGTACATACATTACATTATTTATCCTGTATTATACTCCAGAGCTGCGCTCACTATTCTGCTGGTACAGTCACTGTGTACATACATTACTTATCCTGTATTATACCCCAGAGCTGCGCTCACTATTCTGCTGGTACAGTCACTGTGTACATACATTACTTATCCTGTATTATACTCCAGAGCTGCGCTCACTATTCTGCTGGTACAGTCACTGTGTACATACATTACATTACTTATCCTGTATTATACTCCAGAGCTGCGCTCACTATTCTGCTGGTGCAGTCACTGTGTACATACATTACATTACTTATCCTGTACTATACTCCAGAGCTTCGCTCACTATTCTGCTGGTACAGTCACTGTGTATATACATTACATTACTTATCCTGTATTATACTCCAGAGCTGCGCTCACTATTCTGCTGGTACAGTCACTGTGTACATACATTACATTACTTATACTGTATTATACTCCAGAGCTGCGCTCACTATTCTGCTGGTACAGTCACTGTGTACATACATTACATTACTTATCCTGTATTATACTCCAGAGCTGCGCTCACTATTCTGCTGGTGCAGTCACTGTGTACATACATTACATTACTTATCCTGTATTATACTCCAGAGCTGCGCTCACTATTCTGCTGGTACAGTCACTGTGTACATACATTACATTACTTATACTGTATTATACTCCAGAGCTGCGCTCACTATTCTGCTGGTACAGTCATTGTGTACATACATTACATTATTTATCCTGTATTATACTCCAGAGCTGCGCTCACTATTCTGCTGGTACAGTCACTGTGTACATACATTACATTACTTATCCTGTATTATACTCCAGAGCTGCGCTCACTATTCTGCTGGTGCAGTCACTGTGTACATACATTACATTACTTATCCTGTATTATACTCCAGAGCTGCGCTCACTATTCTGCTGGTACAGTCACTGTGTACATACATTACATTACTTATACTGTATTATACTCCAGAGCTGCGCTCACTATTCTGCTGGTACATTCACTGTGTACATACATTACTTATCCTGTATTATACTCCAGAGCTGCGCTCACTATTCTGCTGGTACAGTCACTGTGTACATACATTACATTACTTATCCTGTATTATACTCCAGAGCTGCGCTCACTATTCTGCTGGTACAGTCACTGTGTACATACATTACATTACTTATCCTGTATTATACTCCAGAGCTGCGCTCACTATTCTGCTGGTACAGTCACTGTGTACATACATTACATTACTTATCCTGTATTATACTCCAGAGCTGCGCTCACTATTCTGCTGGTACAGTCACTGTGTACATTATTACAGAGCTATTTGGGATGTGTCTGTCAACAGGTTGTCGACCGATTCTATTATCGAGCAGCAGACCTGAGGAATCCATGTGTTGCTATCCGTATGTGCTGCCTGTGCCGTCCCTCCGGTGCGCGGTATATACAGTGTATGGAGTGTATATATAGTACATTATTGTTATGTTTTACGACCTCTCCATAAAGCCCTGCCGAGCACATAATGAATTGCGCCTGTGGAGCGGAGTCTTCCTATCTGCGCGGCCTCCATATGGTGTTGATATGTAAATGCGGTATTATAGGCCCCGTCTAGACTCCATGGTAAGTGTTATAACATATGTTTCCAGCGCCTTGAAATTGGTTACAGAAACCGCTATTATTACTAGTAATTACAGGGCCCTTATTCTCTTAACGTGTTTTCCACCGCCTCAAAACAGAGGCCAAGAAGGCCGGAGGGAGGCTAATATTTGTTTTCAGTGCGGCGTCCCGGCGGACACTCTAAAAGTCACAGGTCATTAGTGGTGAGGGCGAGCTGTAGGTTTCCCTTGCTCGGGATTGTGAGACATTGTTCATATCGGGGTATTATTTGGCTTTGGAGACGTCCATTAAACTCTCCGCTCGGCCTCGTCTCGATACTTTGTCTTTTCAGGTCCTTGACTCAAATGTTTCCTTATGAAAACAACTGGAGGTTTTACTGGGGTTCAGCTGGTGGAATCTGCTCGCTGGAAACCTTCCCTTTCATTAGGATCCCAATCATTTGCAGGCGATTTGTTTTTGTCTGCAGAACACGACCCTCATCCATCTACAACCTGACAGATACTTAGGGGTGTCAGGAAGGACTTGCAGAATAAGAACCTCCGCAGCTCCAGGATTTGGCGGTAACTTTTATAGGTGAACCTGGCAAAAGAATCCGTCCCATGGTGGAAGCATCTTATACTGAAGAGCAGGAGGTGCTGAGCACACGGACCTTGTCCTCTGATTGGTGTGTGCATGGAGGGTAGGGCAAGAGCGGAGAGTCACCAAGCAGAGATGGGCCATAAGTAGCAGAAAATGGCCAACTCTGTGGAGATATGCTGGGTCAATGGTCAGCTTCCGAAGGGAACATCACAGTCTTCTCAACGGATAAGAGAAGGATGAAACTCTCAAGATTTGTTTCGGGTTCAGGTGGCTCAGATTCCTGATTCGTTTCGGGTTCAGATGGCTCGGGTTCCTGATTCATTTTGGGTTCAGGTGGCTCGGGTTCCTGAATCGTTTCGGGTTCAGGTGGCTTGGGTTCCTGATTTTTTTCGGGTTCAGGTGGCTCAAGTTCCAGATTCATTTCAGGTTTAGATGGCTCGAGTTCCTGATTCGTTTCGGGTTCAGGTGGCTTGGGTTCCAGATTCATTTTGGGTTCAGATGGCTCGGGTTCCTGATTCGTTTCGGGTTCAGGTGGCTCAAGTTCTAGATTCGTTTTGGGTTCAAGTGGCTTGGGTTCTGATTCAATTCGGGTTCAGGTGGCTTGGGTGCTTGATTCGTGTCGGGTTCAGGTGGCTCAGGTTCCTGATTCATGTCGGGTTCAGGTGGCTCGGGTGCCTGATTCGTTTTGGGTTCAGGTGGCTCGGGTTCCTGATTCGTTTCAGGTTCAAGTGGTTCGGGTGCCGGATTCATTTCGGGTTCAGGTGGCTCGGGTTCTAGATTCATTTCGGGTTCAGGTGGCTCGGGTTCCAGATTCGTTTCGGGTTCAGGTGGCTCGGGTTCCAGATTCGTTTCAGGTTCAGGTGGCTCGGGTTCCTGATTCGTTTCAGGTTCAGGTGGCTCGGGCTCCAGATTCGTTTCGGGTTCAGGTGGCTCGGGTGCCTGATTCGTTTCAGGTTCAGGTGGCTCGGGTGCCTGATTCGTGTCGGGTTCAGGTGGCTCAGGTTCCTGATTCATGTCGGGTTCAGGTGGCTCGGGTGCCTGATTCGTTTTGGGTTCAGGTGGCTCGGGTTCCTGATTCGTTTCAGGTTCAAGTGGTTCGGGTGCCGGATTCATTTCGGGTTCAGGTGGCTCGGGTTCTAGATTCATTTCGGGTTCAGGTGGCTTGGGTTCCAGATTCGTTTCGGGTTCAGGTGGCTCGGGTTCCAGATTCGTTTCAGGTTCAGGTGGCTCGGGTTCCAGATTCGTTTCGGGTTCAGGTGGCTCGGGTTCCAGATTCGTTTCAGGTTCAGGTGGCTCGGGTTCCTGATTCGTTTCAGGTTCAGGTGGCTCGGGCTCCAGATTCGTTTCGGGTTCAGGTGGCTCGGGTGCCTGATTCGTTTCAGGTTCAGGTGGCTCGGGTGCCTGATTCGTTTCGGGTTCAGGTGGCTCGGGTGCCTGATTCGTTTCGGGTTCAGGTGGCTCGGGTGCCTGATTCATTTCGGGCCGACCAAGATCACATAGAACAGGAAGTGAAATTTATTATATTGTGGAGTCTCTTCAGACCGCAGAGTATAATAGGTGGAGGACCAGGGGAGGTGTAAGAATTGACATGTATACTCAGTGTCCCTCAGCCCTTTTAGGCCTCCTCAGGGTGTTCGGCAGTATCTATCGGGCCCCTCAGTGATGCCGCCATCAGTCACCGGTGGCCTCCTCTGTAACAGTTTCCACAATATTTCCTCCCTGGGGCAGGAGGGTCCTCTCAGTGGGATCGGCTTTTACCTCTCATGGGTAGGTGTATAGCGGAAAGCTTAGCTTAGGAGCCCCGGCACTGGTTCTCTTCATGGCTGAATCCTGTCCGTACATTTTAGAACCATTTACATTCCCAGTTCCTTTTCTAGCAGGGTCCAGATCACCACAGAGACTTGTTCCCCACGTGTCTGTCCCATCATTACCGTCCATGGTTGGTGCCCCCTATGTTTTCCCCGTTTTATGCCACAGCCTTCCCCCTCCTTGACTATATGTGACTTACCCTTCGGACAGTGGAAGGCTGTGTATCGTAAATCTTCTTACTCTTGTGCTGCAGAATAAATATATGTTACACAGAAGGAAGGTCGAGAAGTTCATCCATTCTTAGTATGTTGAGGGTGAGTGGTGGGCCCTCCTGGGTTCTGGGCCTGGTCACAACTTTGACCACTGTGCTCGTAGATCTAAGGTGACATGAATCCCAGAGTGTGAGACCAGATCTCTCCCAGTATCCGCCCGCAGTTTCCCTTCTCCCCGACCTCTCAGATTTTATTTGGCTTTCACCATAACCTCCATGTTTTTGGTTTTGCGCTCAACACGTCGGCCCCCGGTATCTTGCAGTCACTTGTCTTACATTGTCCGCCATCTACTTTGATCTGGTCCCTTCTGCTCCACATGAGACCCTAGGCCGAGCCATGACCACCGAGGCCGACTATAAAGGAACAGGTAGCAAGAGCCCCAAATACGCCCAGAGGGGGGTCACACAATCCGAAATAGGTCACAACCAATCTGAGCCAAGGGCTGGTGGTGAAGAACTTCTATGGAGAGTGAGGATACCAAGCGGAGAAGAGGACTGAAGACTCCTAAAGTGGCCCCATATTAAGGTCAAAGTCACGTAATCCAATGGTAACAACGCCCCCCCCCCCCCAGTATGAGAGCCGACTGTAACCAAACCATCCACGGAACAAATTACTGCAGCAGATGTGACACGTGTGCTATCAGCCCGCGCTCGCCGCTCACACCTCACCTACTCTCACACCTTACTCACATTGCAAGAACCTGGGGGGGGGATTAGTTAATTGATTTATAAAGTATTAGCCCCCCCCCCCCCCCCGTGCAAAATGTCACAAAATTGTCTAAGTCGGCCCAACGCATCAACGACATTGTGCGGAGCCTAAAGCCCCAAACACACAGGAGACCCCTATAACAGACCCTATAACGGACCCTATAACAGACCCTATAACAGACCCTATAACTGACCCTATAACAGACCCTATAACGGACCCTATAACAGACCCTATCACGGACCCTATAACAGACCCTATAACAGACCCTATAACTGACCCTATAACGGACCCTATAACAGACCCTATAACAGACCCTATCACGGACCCTATAACAAACCCTATAACAGTCCCTATAACTGACCCTATAACTGACCCTATAACGGACCCTATAACAGACCCTATAACAGACCCTATAACGGACCCTATAACAGACCCTATAACAGACCCTATAACAGACCCTATAACAGACCCTATAACAGACCCTATAACGGACCCTATAACAGACCCTATAACGGACCCTATAACGGACCCTATAACAGACCCTATAACAGACCCTATAACAGACCCTATAACGGACCCTATAACAGACCCTATAACGGACCCTATAACGGACCCTATAACAGACCCTATAACGGACCCTATAACGGACCCTATAACGGACCCTATAACAGACCCTATAACAGACCCTATAACAGACCCTATAACGGACCCTATAACAGACCCTATAACAGACCCTATAACAGTCCCTATAACTGACCCTATAACAGACCCTATCACGGACCCTATAACAGACCCTATAACTGACCCTATAACAGACCCTATAATAGACAATATAACAGACCCTATAACAGACCCTATAACAGACCCTATAACGGACCCTATAACAGACCCTATAACAGACCCTATAACAGACCCTATAACGGACCCTATAACAGACCCTATAACGGACCCTATAACGGACCCTATAACAGACCCTATAACGGACCCTATAACGGACCCTATAACGGACCCTATAACAGACCCTATAACAGACCCTATAACAGACCCTATAACGGACCCTATAACAGACCCTATAACAGACCCTATAACAGTCCCTATAACTGACCCTATAACAGACCCTATCACGGACCCTATAACAGACCCTATAACTGACCCTATAACAGACCCTATAATAGACAATATAACAGACCCTATAACAGACCCTATAACAGACCCTATAACGGACCCTATAACAGACCCTATAACGGACCCTATAACAGACCCTATAACAGACCCTATAACAGACCCTATGACAGACCCTATAACAGACCCTATAACAGACCCTATAACAGACCCTATAACAGACCCTATAACAGACCCTATAACGGACCCTATAACAGACCCTATAACAGACCCTATAACAGTCCCTATAACTGACCCTATAACAGACCCTATCACGGACCCTATAACAGACCCTATAACTGACCCTATAACAGACCCTATAACAGACCCTATAACAGACCCTATAACGGACCCTATAACAGACCCTATAACAGACCCTATAACGGACCCTATAACGGACCCTATAACAGACCCTATAACAGACCCTATAACAGTCCCTATAACAGACCCTATAACAGACCCTATAACGGACCCTATAACGGACCCTATAACAGACCCTATAACAGACCCTATAACAGTCCCTATAACAGACCCTATAACAGACCCTATAACAGACCCTATAACAGACCCTATAATAGACCCTATTTGTTAGGATAGGCTTTTATGACATATTTAGGGTTAAGTGATCGGGATCGGCTGGAAAATGATCGAAAATCAGATTTTAAAAATGATCCTAAAATCTCAAAATCGGCTCAACCCAATAGATATTATATTATCCTATTAAAGGGATTGGGGGAGGGGGAAGAGCGACCCTGGGGTCAGAGCGCTGCTTCCAATCATGTGATCTGGGACAAGGCTGGAGCCCCTGCACCCAACATCAAGGGTCTACCGAATCATCCCTTGACAACCCCTTTAATTGCTTCCCTTTAATGTCACATGTTCATCACCCGGAGACAGCAGCTTCGCCCATTCATGAGTGGTAGAGCAGCCGTGATCGGTCATGGTCCAGGCCCAGGTCGACCCTCTGAGGGTAAATGTTGGAGGAACTCACCCATTTCTGTTGGCCTGGCCGATCATCTAGGGTAGACATAGCTGTCCATAGTTTGGCATCTGGTGGATCTCAATAACTCAAGCCCAAGAGGTTTTAGAGCCACTAGTGGTGGTCAGGTGGGTGGTCCCATGTGGTGTCATCACCGGGCAGTGGAGACCCTCTTGTATCAGGGTGGGAGATACAGCGGGGGCAGTGAGCTCGGGGTATGTAAAACCAAAGGGTTTAGGGGACAAGACAGGTCATCTTAAAGGGATGGAGGGGAAGCGCACTGGACATGCCCCGCACTGGCTGAGATCTAGTGCTGAGATATATCCAGGTGATCAGATCTGCAGAGTGTAGTACAGGAGGTCAGAGGTCACGCTCCTCTGCTGAACCTGCTCCGACTATCGGTCACATGACGGACTCTGCTGTTCTCTATGGACCTGCAGGCTGATCAGTAGGGGGGAGCCCATCTTGAGATTTCAGGATCGATTTTAAAGTCCAATTTCCGATCATTTTCCAGCCGATTCCGATCCCGATCCTCAACCCTAATCAAGGCTTCTCTATGGGAAAAGTCACTTTAAGGGTTCAGCCGAACTTCAGATAACTCCGACTTCGATCCCGCTGGAAAAGATCCTGATCGCTCAACCCTACTGAGTAGCGCCGAGTCCGTGACATCACAGAGGCAATGTGCAGATTTCTTGCACTCTATAGATAAACATGGCGTCACATAGACCTGACCCTCACACGGCCGAGGACCCGTCCTGATAAACATGGCGTCACGTGTACCTAACCCTCAGACGGCCGAGGACCTGTCCTGATAGACATGGCGTCACATGGACCTGACCCTCACACGGCCGAGGACCTGTCCTGATAAACATGGCGTCACGTGTACCTGACCCTCACACGGCCGAGGACCTGTCCTGATAAACATGGCGTCACGTGTACCTGACCCTCAGACGGCCGAGGACCTGTCCTGATAGACATGGCGTCACGTGTACCTGACCCTCAGACGGCCGAGGACCTGTCCTGATAGACATGGCGTCACATGTACCTGACCCTCACACGGCCGAGGACCTGTCCTGATAAACATGGCGTCACGTGTACCTGACCCTCAGACGGCCGAGGACCTGTCCTGATAGACATGGCGTCACATGTACCTGACCCTCACACGGCCGAGGACCTGTCCTGATAAACATGGCGTCACGTGTACCTGACCCTCAGACGGCCGAGGACCTGTCCTGATAAACATGGCGTCACATGGACCTGACCCTCACACGGCCGAGGACCTGTCCTGATAGACATGGTGTCACATGGACCTGACCCTCACACGGCCGAGGACCTGTCCTGATAAACATGGCGTCACATGGACCTGACCCTCACACGGCCGAGGACCTGTCCTGATAAACATGGCGTCACATGTACCTGACCCTCACATGGCCAAGGACCTGTCCTGAAAAACATGGCGTCATATGTATCTGACCCTCACATGGCCGAGGACCTGTCCTGATAGACATGGTGTCACATGGACCTGACCTCACACGACCGAGGACCTGTCCTGATAAACATGGCGTCACATGTATCTGACCCTCACTGACCGAGGACCTGTCCTGATAAACATGGCGTCACATGTGTCTGACCCTCACACGGCCGAGGACCTGTCCTGATAAACATGGCGTCATATATATCTGACCCTCACATGGCCGAGGACCTGTCCTGATAAACATGGCGTCACATGGACCTGACCCTCACACGGCCGAGGACCTGTCCTGATAAACATGGCGTCACATGTACCTGACCCTCACACGGCCAAGGACCTGTCCTGATAAACATGGCGTCACATGTGTCTGACCCTCACACGGCCGAGGACCTGTCCTGATAAACATGGCGTCACATGTGTCTGACCCTCACACGGCCGAGGACCTGTCCTGATAAACATGGCGTCACATGTGTCTGACCCTCACACGGCCGAGGACCTGTCCTGATAAACATGGCGTCACATGTACCTGACCCTCACACGGCCGAGGACCTGTCCTGATAAACATGGCGTCACATGGACCTGACCCTCACACGGCCGAGGACCTGTCCTGATAAACATGGCGTCACATGTGTCTGACCCTCACACGGCCGAGGACCTGTCCTGATAGACATGGCGTCACATGGACCTGACCCTCACACGGCCGAGGACCTGTCCTGATAAACATGGCGTCACATGTACCTGACCCTCACACGGCCGAGGACCTGTCCTGATAAACATGGCGTCACATGGACCTGACCCTCACACGGCCGAGGACCTGTCCTGATAAACATGGCGTCACATGGACCTGACCCTCACATGGCCAAGGACCTGTCCTGATAAACATGGCGTCACATGTGTCTGACCCTCACACGGCCGAGGACCTGTCCTGATAAACATGGCGTCACATGTGTCTGACCCTCACACGGCCGAGGACCTGTCCTGATAAACATGGCGTCACATGGACCTGACCCTCACACGGCCGAGGACCTGTCCTGATAAACATGGCGTCACATGTGTCTGACCCTCACACGGCCGAGGACCTGTCCTGATAAACATGGCGTCACATGTACCTGACCCTCACACGGCCGAGGACCTGTCCTGATAAACATGGCGTCACATGGACCTGACCCTCACACGGCCGAGGACCTGTCCTGATAAACATGGCGTCACATGTACCTGACCCTCACACGGCCGAGGACCTGTCCTGATAAACATGGCGTCACATGGACCTGACCCTCACACGGCCGAGGACCTGTCCTGATAAACATGGCGTCACATGGACCTGACCCTCACATGGCCAAGGACCTGTCCTGATAAACATGGCGTCACACGTACCTGACCCTCACACGGTCTAAGGACCCGCGCTATAGAGACGTCACCGATCCTCCTGTCCCTCCTTTTTATTGGACCTTCTCCCTAATTTTAGAAGCCAATGTTTTATTTTGGGGCTAATTAAGAGGGAAAGTGTTATTTGATCGCAGAGGAAGGGGCCGCGGGCCCAGCTGTGACCACCATCCTGCGCCCTGCCGTCTGCAATAATCAATGCCCATTATTCATACTCGTTTAGTTTGAGGAATGATCCCCGGCCGGTCAGCACACGAGCGCTGCGCACACAGCCCTGACATAATGAGCAGATGACAAATTCCAGGCGCAGCCGCTTCTATGTGTTCCCTGGAGCAGGTCATCTGTATACTGCTATATACAGGGATATACGTCACCGCCGAGAGGCCGCCGCGAGTATACGAGAAACATATCGTCTATATAACCCGGGAGGAATGCTTCATACAAATCCACCATTTATTACCACTGAGATGTGATGGCAAGTTCAGAATTGGGATGTTCCTATCCCATAATATTTGTTATAATGACCATGGGGGCAATAAAGCCGTGACCTCAGGGGTCCGGGGGCCACGTTTAGTTGGAAAATTCCTTAAGGCTTAAGTGCAGGACCTGCAAAATGTTTATTGCTTGGGTCCAGATCATTGTCAGTCCATACAATCTCTAAGCACTTCATTGTTACTTGGTGTCACGTCTTGGAGAAGAGAACCTCCAACCCAGATCTCCTTCCCGACCCAAAACTGGGCAAAGGGAGACGCTCCACAGAGCTGTCAGAGGGTCCTGATACTGAGACCCGTGCACAATGTGATCAGGACTCATACACAGCCTCCTCCACATTCTGAGTGTCTGCACCAACCACTAGGGGGAGCCCTGGAGCTTACTGTATACATTGTCTTATGGAGTTGAAGTTCTGTTACCATCTCTTAGTCATGGATGAGATAAGAATATGGAGCTGTAAGTCCCAGCAAGGAGTCATAGAGAGTGGACTGGGCCAAAGGAGTTTAAGATAGGAACATCCCTTTAAAGGTAGAACTAGTATGCAGGTTAGCTCCCCCTAGTGGTGGCAGCAGACAACAGATTCTTACATCAAATACAGAGTACACTCACCGGCCACTTTATTAGGTACACCTTGCTAGTAACGGGTTGGACCCCCTTTTGCCTTCAGAACTGCCTCAATTCTTCGTGGCATAGATACAACAAGGTGCTGGAAGCATTCCTCAGAGATTTTGGTCCATATTGACATGATGACATCACACAGTTGCAGTCGCAGATTTGTCGGCTGCACATCCATGATGCCAATCTCCCGTTCCACCACATCCCAAAGATGCTCCTCTATTGGATTGAGATCTGGTGACTGTGGAGGCCATTGGAGTACAGTGAACTCATTGTCATGTTCAAGAAACCAGTCTGAGATGATTCCAGCTTTATGACATGGCATTGCATTATCCTGCTGAAAGTAGCCATCAGATGTTGGGTACATTGTGGTCATAAAGGGATGGACATGGTCAGCAACAATACTCAGGTAGGCTTTGGCGTTGCAACGATGCTCAATTGGTACCAAGGGGCCCAAAGAGTGCCAAGAAAATATTCCCCACACCATGACACCACCACCACCTGCCTGAACCGTTACCGATACAAGGCAGGATGGATCCATGCTTTCATGTTGTTGACGCCAAATTCTGACCCTACCATCCGAATGTCGCAGCAGAAATCGAGACTCATCAGACCAGGCAACGTTTTTCCAATCTTCAATTGTCCAATTTCGATGAGCTTGTGCAAATTGTAGCCTCAGTTTCCTGTTCTTAGCTGAAAGGAGTGGCACCCGGTGTGGTCTTCTGCTGCTGTAGCCCATCTGTAGCCTCAAAGTTGGACGTACTGTGCGGCGTTCAGAGATGCTCTTCTGGCTACCTTGGTTGTAACGGGTGGCTATTTGAGTCACTGTTGCCTTTCTATCAGCTGGAACCAGTCTGGCCATTCTCCTCTGACCTCTGGCATCAACAACGCATTTCCGCCCCCCACAGAACTGCCGCTCACTGGATGTTTTTTCTTTTTCGGACCATTCTCTGTAAACCCTAGAGATGGTTGTGCGTGAAAATCCCAGTAGATCAGCAGTTTCTGAAATACTCAGACCAGCCCTTCTGGCACCAACAACCATGCCACGTTCAAAGGCACTCACATCACCTTTCTTCCCCCCCATACTGATGCTCGGTTTGAACTGCAGGAGATTGTCTTGACCATGTCTACATGCCTAAATGCACTGAGTTGCCGCCATGTGATTGGCTGATTAGAAATTAAGTGTTAACGAGCAGTTGGACAGGTGTACCTAATAAAGTGGCCAGTGAGTGTATTTAGAGCTCTGAAGCATAAAAATGGGACTTGAACAAAAATAGAATTTGAGTTTGGTTGGATAAAGGGATGTTTTCATTCCTTACAACCCCAAATCAAATTGCATTGCAAGTTGGGGATCCCCAATATTTATATTCAATGCAGGGCACCGTGGAGAGCATATTATACTGTGTCTAGCCACTGACTGTGGAGCATATAATAGTGTGGGGGCCACTGTAGAGCATATTATAGTGTGTGGGGCCACTGTGGAGCATATTATACTGTGTCTAGCCACTGTGGAGCATATTATAGTGTGTGGGGCCACTGTGGAGCATATAATACTGTGTGCGGCCACTGTGGAGCATATTATACTGTGTGGGGTCACTGTGGAGCATATAATACTGTGTGTGGGGGCCATTGTGGAGCATATTATACTGTGTGGGGTCACTGTGGAGCATATAATACTGTGTGGGGGCCATTCTGGAGCATATAATACTGTGTGCAGCCACTGTGGAGCATATTATACTGTGTGAGGGCCACTGTGGAGCATATAATACTGTGGGGGGGCCACTGTGGAGCATATTATGCTGTGTGGCGTCCATTGTGGAGCATATAATACTGTGTGTGTGGGACCATTGTAGAGCATATAATACTGTGTGTGGGGGCCATTGTGGAGCATATTATAGTGTGTGTGGGCCACTGTGGAGCATATAGTACTGTGGGGGGGGGCCACTGCGGAGCATATTATACTGTGTGGGGGCCATTGTGGAGCATATTATAGTGTGTGGGGCCATTGTGGAGCATATTATAGTGTGTGGGGCCATTGCGGAGCATATAATACTGTGTGGTGGCCACTGTGGAGCATATTATACTGTGTGGGGCCATTGTGGAGCATATTATAGTGTGTGGGGTCACTGCGGAGCATATAATACTGTGCAGGGGCCAATGTGAAGCATATATTTCCGTGTGGGGGCCACTGTGGAGCATATAATACTGTGTGGGGGCCACTGTGAAGCATATAATACTGTTTGTAGGGGCCACTGTGAAGCATATAATACTGTGTGTGTGTGGGCCATTGTGGAGCATATATTTCCGTGTGGGGGCCACTGTGGAGCATATAATACTGTGTGTGGGGTCACTGCGGAGCATATAATACTGTGTCTAACCACTGTGAAGAATATAATTCCGTGTGGGGCCACTGTGGAGCATATTATACTGTGTGTGGGGGGCACTGTGGAGCGTATAATACTATGTGAGAGTCACTCTGGAGCATATTATACTGTGTGGGGCCCTGTAACTTTTCACTATCAAAAATTTGCTGTAGGGACAGGGTAGGGGATCCCAGACAAAAGTTTGCATCAGGGCCCAGAAGACTTTAGTTACGCCCCTGGTCATCAGTGCAGAATAGACAGGAAAACCAAATGGGAGACAATGTAACAGGGAAGAATATTGTCATATTATTATTTTATGTTGTTTACTTTTATCCCATTTCTTGAGAATCCCAGAGAATCCGTTTAATACCAAGTCCTGACTACTATGGGGGTGGGGGTGGGGAGGGTCACAGGCAGAGTATTAATAAGAAATAAATAATTGAATCTTCTTACGAATTCCACCTTCTAATGTTTCCCTTCCCCTTATAGCAGTAACATTGTTTCTATATGAAGTGAATTTATCACTGGCCTTGGACAGGTCCCATCACCTGCCTTGTGGGTCGCCTTGCCCGGAGGCAGAGAGAGGAGAGGATCGCACCGCGTTAGGCCTTCAAGCTGTGACATCTTTTCTATTCTGTGACCAAACCACAGCAGAGCCTGTAAATCCCACCAGCTGCTCCCCTTCCCACCTTCCCGCTCGCCGGCTGATTGATGCGCTGCTAACACACAGTCTCGCACTATTTCAATAGTTACAACATCTTGGCTGTTTTCTCCCTAAAAGACGGCAACGTTCAGGGTGTGTAAAATCTCTGCCCCCCTGGGACCAATTAGACAGGACTTGGGTGAGATCCAGGATCTGACAGACTCTCGATCTGTCCGCGGACTCGCACGTTTACACGCTTTCTTTAATTTGTTATTTTTCTCCAAACAAGCAGAGTAACACAGGATACGGCGAGAAGAAGCGAAGGCGGCGCGGGGAGTCGCCCCAGTCACAGCTGTTTGCAAACTCCACAATATGGAAAGATCTTCATGTGCGAAAGACAAAAAAAAAACCATCCTGAGACGTTCGAAGCGAAAGCTTTGTGCTCCGAGAAATGGGAATATCAGAGGATACAAAGAATCAGATTGTGGAAAGAAGCACGAAAAAAATCCGGATAAAATATCAGAAGATACAAAGAATCAAATCGTAGAAAGAAACACGAAAAAATCCGGATAAAATATCAGAAGATACAAAGCATCGAATCATAGAAAAAAATCCGAAAAATAGAAAGAAAATATTCTAATAGATTGGTCTGTCTTTTTTGAAATTCAGATAAAAAAACGTTAAATTTTTTTAGAATTTAGCAATGTCGGGAGTGGCACTTTGTTGACAAGTCATTTTGGGAAGAGAAAAAAATGCAACTATAGTAATAATAATAACAGATAAAAAATATATTTGCAAAATTGAGCAAAAAGAAGAGATTTTAAAATAAACTGACTGGAGCGAAAGAAACACAAATATATAAGAAATACAAACCAAAAAATATAAAACTGAAAAATAATAAAAAATAAATAAATAAAAAATACAAAACTGAAAAATAAAAAAAAAATAATTGAAAAAATTCAAAACTGAAAAATAATGAAAAAAAATAAAAAATAAAAACTGAAAAATAATAAAAAATAACAAAAAAATACAAAACTGAAAAATAATGAAACAAATAACAAAAAAAAAAACAAAACTAAAAAAAAATACAAAACTAAAAAATAACAAAAAAATACAAAACTGAAAAATAATTTTAAAAAATAACAAAAAAAATATAAAACCGAAAAATAATGAAAAAAATAAAAAAATACAAAACTGAAAAATAATTAAAAAAATAAAAAATACAAAACCGAAAGATAATGAAAAAAATAAAAAAAATTACAAAACTGAAAAATAATAAAAAATGCAAAAATGAAAAATAATAAAAAATAACAGAAAATACAAAACTGAAAAATAATTTAAAAAATGACAACATAAACCACAAAACTGAAAAATAACAAAAAATAACAAAAAAAATTTCAAAAATAATTAATGAAAATAACAATACATTACATAAAAGAATAAATGATAAAAAAAATTCAACACAAATAATCCGAAACAATAAATAACAGAAAATAAAATGAATATGAATAACAAAAAATATAACAAAAAACAAATAAATGACAAATTACCTAAAAATGTAACAGCCGAGAACAAGAATTTTCAAATTTCTATTTTTAATAAATTAAATAATAACATTCAACAATCTGTTATGTAATACAATATTAGACAGATATGTGACTTTATTTGCTCTACCTGTTGTGCCTAACAAGGAGGTGTGGCCTAATAGATACAGGGGTGCGGCTTCCAGAGATAGGCGGGGCTTGAAGAGTTAAACAATGTTGCAAAATACTTTGGCGCAATCAACGAATAGGCGTTATAAGCTGAGACTGGGCTGCGGTGGGTCGATGGGATGAGCTAATACACAACACTGTAACTCTGCAGCTCCGGACGGACATAGATGAGTATAAATGAGCGCCCCGACCTCCAGTAATTCTCTCCTATCACATGCCCAGCAGTGATGTGAATAGGCCCTCGTCATAGCGGACTGTACAGTATATATATACAGATCATGAGCCGCGCTGCCATCAATCTCCAGGGACACAACCGCGGTTTATAGATTTTTTCTGGAAAGGTTTCTAAATATTTTCAGTATTGATCAATTCCTCAGAATCCGGGCTCCGTTCTTCCCATTAGACTCCGCGCTGAACATCTGCTCCGCTCCCCCGATTCTTAAGCTGATATTTATTGAACCGGCGGATACAAGTATTTATAATGAAATCTGCGACTGTATAATGTGGGGGGTATCACACAAGGCAGGCTTAGATACGTCTGCTCAGACAGTATCACGTGTGACAGGCTTAGATACATCTGCTCAGACAGTATTCTACTAGTTAGACTTGGATACACTGTATCAGTTTTATCACATATGGTACAATATGATACACAGGCTCTGGAGATAGTGTTACATATGATAGGCTTAGATACGTCTGTTCAGACGGTATCACACAAGGCAGGCTTAGATACGTCGACTTAGACAATATCACGTATAACAGGCTTAGATACATCTGCTCAGACAGTATTCTACTAGTTAGACTTGGATACACCGTATCAGTTGTATCACCTATCATAGGATATGATACACAGGCTCTGAAGATAGTGTTACATATGATAGGCTTAGATACGTCTGCTCAGGGGGTATCACACAAGGCAGGCTTAGATACATCTGCTCAGGGGGTATCACACAAGGCAGGCTTAGATACATCTGCTCAGGGGGTATCACACAAGGCAGGCTTAGATACATCTGCTCAGACAGTATTCTACTAGCTAGACTTGGATACACTGTATCAGTTATATCACATATCATAGGATATGATACACAGGCTCTGAAGATAGTGTTACATATGACAGGCTTAGATACATCTGCTCAGACAGTATTCTACTACTTGGGCTTAGATACGCCAGCATAATGTGTGGATAACTGAAATGAGAAGGACATTGAGTGAGACGTCACCGATGGGAGAATACAAAGCCTATCTGCGGTATAACCTGAATGTCGTCAGTGAGGAGGAATCTTCTTCTCCTCCTCCTCCTCCTCCTCTTCGGAGACCCCCATGAGATTTGGAAATGAAGTCAAGGGGCTTATGAATCTCGGCCAATTAAAGCCCATCTTTTTGTTTTGGGCTGACACAGAAGGTCACAATTTTCCTGGGCAGATGTGACTTCATATCTCAGGAGGGTAGAGATGTAAAAAAAACGAATCTGAAGGTTTCTACGGCTTTATTACGGCGGTCCTTTTTATCCTTCGCTTCACGCTTTTATTCGGGCCGGCGAGTCTCTATTATTAAAATGAACATCAGCCATTCTGCGACGACACGGGGCGAGACTCTGAGGCGCTCCGAGAAATCGGCGGGTTTATTCCGTCTGTAGGAGAAACGCAATGGGTTAAACCGCAGATGGTGCAAAAATACAAAAATGACCAAAAACATTCCAACAGGTAAATTTAGAAATCAGACTGTGGTCGCATCGGGGACCCGGACACATCGATGTGATGAGAATCGATACAAATCTATCTGGACACCCTATAGATGAAGAACATAAAGCTTGTGAGATGAGAAGTCGGACCAGATCCCGGAGCAGATCCCACCGGGCGCCGCGTAACCTTTACTAATGGAAGGAGATGAATTTCCAGAACGTTTCACCGACAGCAGGGTAAGGAGCAGGAAACCTGTCACTTCAGCCCCAACGAGGCCTATAAAACCACCGCACCGAGTGCGCAGGAACTGGCAGCGCCACATGTTCTGCTCCAGAAGGGAACATAAATTGTGTCTTGGAGGAAAGTGCGCGCGGGATTTATGGCGATCACTTCCTTCCACAGACTGTCACTACTTAATAGAATGAAGCCAAGACATTCGCATTTCTCCCGCCTGAGTGGACCGGCCATAAATGTCAAAAGTTGGAAATCTCTTTAAGTTGTTGTCCCGAAGGAAATCTAAAGAAAGAATAAGGGATCGGTGATGTCACTGAGAATAAGATCCGTGCGGGCGCGCGGGAGACATCGATGGGGCAGAAAATGGCTTCCGGGTATTCACTAGTAGCTGGTGGTGACCTCACGAGGTAATGGATGAGATCAGTCAGTATGAGCAAAGAGATGATGACATCATAGACACAGCTGTGAGAACAGGCCGACATTAAACCCACCCACCACTGTGATGTAAGCCGGGATCAGTGACATCACAGAAAAATAATCTCATCAATTCACCTGGAGCTCATGACATCACAAGGAATAGAAGCGATCAATCCTGGAAGTGGCAAGAAAAGACCAAAGAATGTAACAATCATATTATTAGGAGGCAGTGACATCCCTGAGAAGGGAGTGACATCACTGAGGAGGGAGGGACATCACTAAGAAGGGAGTGACATCACTAAGAAGGGAGTGACATCACTAAGAAGGAAGTGACATCACTGAAGAGGTAGTGACTTCACTGAGGAGGGAGTGACATCACTAAGAAGGGAGTGACATCACTAAGAAGGAAGTGACATCACTGAAGAGGTAGTGACTTCACTGAGGAGGGAGTGACATCACTGAAGAGGTAGTGACATCACTGAGAAGGGAGTGACATCACTGAGAAGGGAGTGACATCACTGAGAAGGGAGTGACATCACTGAAGAGGTAGTGACTTCACTGAGGAGGGAGTGACATCACTGAAAAGGGAGTAACTTCACTGAAAAGGGAGTAACATCACTGAGGAGGGAGTGACATCAATGAGAAGGGAGTGACATCACTAAGAAGGGAGTGACATCCCTGAGAAGGGAGTGACATCAATGAGAAGGGAGTGACATCAATAAGAAGGGAGTGACATCACTGAGAAGGGAGTGACATCACTAAGAAGGGAGTGACATCACTGAGAAGGGAGTGACATCACTGAAGAGGTAGTGACATCACTGAGAAGGGAGTGACATCACTGAGAAGGGAGTGACATCACTGAAGAGGTAGTGACATCACTGAGAAGGGAGTGACATCACTGAGAAGGGAGTGACATCACTGAAGAGGTAGTGACTTCACTGAGGAGGGAGTGACATCACTGAAGAGGTAGTGACATCACTGAGAAGGGAGTGACATCACTGAGAAGGGAGTGACATCACTGAGAAGGGAGTGACATCACTGAAGAGGTAGTGACTTCACTGAGGAGGGAGTGACATCACTGAAAAGGGAGTAACTTCACTGAGGAGGGAGTGACATCACTGAGGAGGGAGTGACATCAATGAGAAGGGAGTGACATCACCGAGGAGGGAGTGACATCTCTAAGAAGGGAGTGACATCACTGAGAAGGGAGTGACATCACTGAGAAGGGAGTGACATCACTGATAAGGGAGTGACATCACTGAGGAGGGAGTGACATCACTAAGAAGGGAGTGACATCACTAAGAAGGAAGTGACATCACTGAAGAGGGAGTGACATCACTGAGAAGGGAGTGACATCACTGATAAGGGAGTGACATCACTGAGGAGGGAGTGACATCACTAAGAAGGGAGTGACATCACTAAGAAGGAAGTGACATCACTGAAGAGGGAGTGACATCACTGAGAAGGGAGTGACATCACTGAGAAGGGAGTGACATCACTGAAGAGGGAGTGACATCACTGAGAAGGGAGTGACATCACTAAGAAGGAAGTGACATCACTGAAGAGGGAGTGACATCACTGAGAAGGGAGTGACATCACTAAGAAGGGAGTGACATCACTAAGAAGGAAGTGACATCACTGAAGAGGGAGTGACATCACTGAGAAGGGAGTGACATCACTGAGAAGGGAGTGACATCACTGAGAAGGGAGTGACATCACCGAAGAGGGAGTGACATCACTAAGAAGGGAGTGACATCACTGAGGAGGGAGTGACATCACTAAGAAGGGAGTGACATCACTGAAGAGGGAGTGACATCACTGAGGAGGGAGAGACATCACTGAGAAGGGAGTGACATCACTAATAAGGGAGTGACATCACTAAGAAGGGAGTGACATCACTGAGGAGGGAGTGACATCACTAAGAAGGGAGTGACATCACTAAGAAGGAAGTGACATCACTGAAGAGGGAGTGACATCACTGAGAAGGGAGTGACATCACCGAGGAGGGAGTGACATCACTGAGGAGGGAGAGACATCACTGAGAAGGGAGTGACATCACTAATAAGGGAGTGACATCACTAAGAAGGGAGTGACATCACTAATAAGGGAGTGACATCACTAAGAAGGGAGTGACATCACTGAGGAGGGAGTGACATCACTAAGAAGGGAGTGACATCACTAAGAAGGAAGTGACATCACTGAAGAGGGAGTGACATCACTGAGAAGGGAGTGACATCACTGAGAAGGGAGTGACATCACTGAGGAGGGAGAGACATCACTGAGAAGGGAGTGACATCACTAATAAGGGAGTGACATCACTAAGAAGGGAGTGACATCACTGAAGAGGGAGTGACATCACCGAGGAGGGAGTGACATCACTAAGAAGGGAGTGACATCACTGAGGAGGGAGTGACATCACTAAGAAGGGAGTGACATCACTGAAGAGAGAGTGACATCACTGAGAAGAGAGTGACATCACTGAGGAGGGAGTGACATCACTGAGGAGGGAGTGACATCACTAAGAAGGGAGCGACATCACTAAGAAGGAAGTGACATCACTGAGGAGGGAGTGACATCACTGAGAAGGGAGAGACATCACTGAGAAGGGAGTGACATCACTAAGAAGGGAGTGACATCACTGAGAAGGGAGTGACATCACTGAGAAGGGAGTGACATCACCGAGGAGGGAGTGACATCACTGAGAAGGGAGTGACATCACTGAGAAGGGAGTGACATCACTGGGAAGGGAGTGACATCACTAAGAAGGGAGTGACATCACTGAGAAGGGAGTGACATCACTGAGAAGGGTGTGACATCACTAAGAAGGAAGTGACATCACTGAGGAGGGAGTGACATCACTGAGAAGGGAGTGACATCACTGGGAAGGGAGTGACATCACTGAGAAGGGAGTGACATCACTGAGAAGGGAGTGACATCACTGAGAAGGGTGTGACATCACAGAAAAAGTAACAATCATATTATTAGGAACCAGTGACCCCAAAGAGAAAGCAACATGTCATAATGCTCGGCAATAGTGACATCACAGAGAGAGTAATGATCATATTATCAGGATCCAGTGACGACGGTCAGAGAGAATGTAACATGTCATAATATTAGGAGGCAGTGACATCACAGAGAAAGCAGTGACATCAGAGAGCAAGTAGCAATCCTATAGTTTGGAACCAGTGACATCACAGATAATGCAACACGTTGTAATATTAGGAGGCAGTGACATCACAGAGAAAGCGACTCTCCTATTATTAGAAGTCAGTGACGTCATAGAGAAAGTAGTGACATCACAGAAAGTGCAAGGGATCAATGTTACAGGTAAGAAGTGACGTCACGGACTGTTAACCCGAGCTAGTAACTAATAAAGCAACCGATCACCTGACTAGTAGTCAGTGACTAAACCTGCCACCAGACCTGTCCTGTCAGTGCACAGAGGGGCGGGGCATGGGGTGTAGATTTGGGGGTCTCCCTGGGCAGAGCAGGGGCAGGGCTGTCATTTACTATGTAACATATTTAATGACTGATACATTCAGCGATTGTACAATAACATGAGCAGAACTTCCGCGTTGTGTTTCACTGCTGATTCTGCGCCGGGTAGAGGGAGTGTCGGGGTAACATTTCCTATTCTTCGCGCCCCTTTCCTGTGCGTTGAGACCCCGATGATACAAATTGGCGATTTTGGCTTCTTGTCTATTTTCATTGTGTGACTTTCATATTGTGCAGGACTCTTCCATCTACCCAATAGCGGACCCCGACCACCGCTCAGCCTTACAGGACCGTCCAGGGGGTCACAATATTCAGCCCCCCACCAACCTCCAGCATGTGTCCTTGAGTGGCCGCCTCGGCTCGCACCGTCTTTGAGGGATGGAACGCGCTGTATCGCCTGCACATTGGAGCAAATGATGATTAATGCCGGGATCCTAATTAATCCGCAGTGACAGATTAGCGGAGATGTGCCGGGGTCTCGTCTTTCTGCAGCAAGACTTTCCTGATAGGACAGGTGGCGAGAAGGGACACGGAAAAAAAAATTCAATTTGCTCCTGATTTGCATACATATGACAACCATCTGGGCTAATAGCTTTCAAATGTCTTCATTACGGCTCTTCTAGTGAGGGGACTGTGCTAGATACCAATTAGTGCCTGAAAATCACAAGAACAACATGTAAATATTTGCCGAGAGGAAAGTGTGTCGGCGGCGGCGCGAAATTCACTCCTAATTTAGACCAAGCAAACTCGGACCACTGGGCCCCTCCAAGGAACAGGCAATGAAAGGGTTTGTACCCGTCTATGTGCCCTATAGGGTATCATAAAAAACTGGACTCAGAGCCCTCAGAGTGATCTTGGTAAAATCGTTAAATTTTCTCTATCCTGTAATTTTCACTCTGACCACAAAGCCTAATAATAGACAGACAATTGCCAATTTCGTAATGGTTTTCTGTGCAGCAGTCACCTCACGTACATCACAGACAGGATTACAATAGAAGATAGAACCTCTATATGTAACACTACAGACAAGAAAGGATGGCGTCACTTATTTACAAGCTGCTCCCTGCTCAGGACGTCTAGGAATTGTCTCCAGACCATCCGCCCATCCCATAGTCATCCTGACAGATCTGGTAAAACAGCAGCCGCAACGAAGAAAAGTTCAGTCCAGGTATCCGGAACACAAGACGGGGAGCAGAGAGGTGTCAGGACAGCCGAGACCCCTGAAGCCGGACTACCCCAATGCTGGGACTGGCAACAAAGTGATAAAGGCGACTCCTTCCAGTTGTCAGCATTGGAGGGGCTCAAAATAATCAGCAGAGTCTATTAGCAAGCACCAGAGCTGATGTCAGCAGAGATGGAGGGGAGGGGGCGCTGGACATGATGGAGGGGAGGGGGCGCGGGACATGATGGAGGGGGAAGGAGAAGACAAGTCCTATCATTGCAAGGGGACCCCAGAAATAACCCCATCAAGTCAGATGTGGAGCGAGAATAGAAGGAACCTAATTCAATGTCAACACTCCAAGGAGAAGCCCCCGGGAAACAATATTGGGTTAGGGTGATGCCCCCCCTCCCAGACCCCCACCTAATATTTCATTATGCATATGGAATTTGTGTCTTTTATTTCATTTGAAGCCCCCCATTCCCTGGTGGTTTAGCTGCGTACATCAGACGAGGGGGCAGCGGGTTCTTGTGTCCTCACCTTGGATGGAGGAAGAAACAAATCCACATCAAGGCTTCCTGTAATATATACAAAGATATAAAGGGAAACGTGCAGCGGACGGACAGGAGGGCGGAGCTGTGACCAGGAATGTGCAGCGGACGGACAGGAGGGCGGAGCTGTGACCAGGAATGTGCAGTGGGACGGACGGGAGGGCGGAGCTGTGACCAAGAATGTGCAGCGGACGGACAGGAGGGCGGAGCTGTGACCAAGAATGTGCAACGGGATGGACAGGAGGGCGGAGCTGTGACCAGGAATGTGCAGCGGGACGGACGGGAGGGTGGAGCTGTGACCAGGAACTCTGTCCCATACCCAGTCTGCACCGTGCCCATTCTGCACTGTACCCAGTCTGCCTCATACCCAGTCTGCACCATACCCAGTCTGCCCCATAACCAGTCTGCCCCATACCCAGTCTGCCCCATACCCAGTCTGCCCCATACCCAGTCTGCCCCATAACCAGTCTGCCCCATACCCAGTCTGCCCCATAACCAGTCTGCCCCATACCCAGTCTGCCCCATACCCATTCTGCACTGTACTTAGTCTGCACTGTACCCTGTCTGCACCATACCCTGTCTGCACCATACCCAGCCTGCACCGTACCCTGTCTGCACCATACCCTGTCTGCACCGTACCCAGCCTGCACCGTACCCTGTCTGCACCATACCCAGCCTGCACCATACCCTGTCTGCACCATACCCAGCCTGCACCGTACCCTGTCTGCACCATACCCAGCCTGCACCGTACCCTGTCTGCACCATACCCAGCCTGCACCATACCCAGCCTGCACCGTACCCTGTCTGCACCATACCCTGTCTGCACGTGCCCATTCTGGACTGTACCCAGCCTGCACAGGTGATGACCTGAGACTCTTTATAGTCAAAGTAAATACAAATAAGTAAGATAATAAGATAAAAGTCTTGATAGACCAAGAGAGAAATCTGAGCAATAGCGGCAGATCCAGAGCGGGAGCCCAGGCGCGGTGACAGCAGGGCAGACATTACAGAAGTCTATACAGTCCCCACTAGATGTATTGCTGTACACGGCCTCAGCACCAAGATCCCCCGCTCAAGGTTAATAACAGAGGCCCCTCCGATAACCCGATTTCCCCAGCCATTTAAAAGTGCAATTTCCTTATTTAATTTTCATGTTGATTTGAATAGGGCACCTGACCCCGTCCTTATAGGAAGCCGAATCCTCTAAATCTCCCCCAAATGCCTCATAAATCATTAATCTGAATCCCCGGCCCTCCGACACCCCCTCCCTGCGAATTACACACCCCTCTCCTGGAATACAAAGTTGAGTATCTTTTGATAAATGATCCTTTGACTTTGAGATGTAATAAGGACACGACTAAGAGGGAGCGCTCATTACTGTGTGCATCAATCCAGGGAAGGAGTGCGGGCCGGGGGTGTCCGGGGTGTGTGCTAGGGGGAGGAACAATCTTAAGATGTCTTGTCTAGGTATGAAGACGATACAAGGTAGTCTATGATAGTGCTGGAGCCTGGGCCCCCCGGAGGAGCCTCCAGTCCGAGCCCCATCATGTTATCACGGTAAGGCTGGGTTCACAATGGGGTAGGAGTCTCTGTGGAGAGAAGAGCCCTGCACAGACCTCATTACAGTCTATGGGGTCCACGGGTAACTGCTTTTTAAGTAGATAGGGGTTCTGTCTTTAGGGTCCCCATGTGGACCTGAACAATGAAGAGCCAAACGCTGGTGGGAACCTTGCAACAGACTGTTGGGCATGGGAGGCGCAGCCAAAAAGAGAGAAGGAGACGGGCAATGGTCTTGTCGAAGGTCACATGACAGATCTGTGCAAGTGAAGACAACCCCCGGGGCAAATCGAAATCATAAAGGCGCCCCCTATACAAGCCATAGCCATATTACATATAAGTGGGATCCTCCGGCGGGGCCCGGGCTCTAACAGGAGACCCCCTTATACAAGGTGTGAACTTTATACATATAAGTGGTAACCCCCCCCCCCCCCCATAGTGTGAGGAGTTAAGGCACCCAAAAAATAGGGCCTTTCACACTATTACAGAGGTCACATATCTACTGAAATATGTATAGGGGACAAGTCAATGAAATGACCGACCTGCCCTACCGATGGTGTCCGTATTACTAGTCACTCAGCTTTCCCAGACGTGGATATATCTAGTAATGGCCAATTGAATGATTTGTTTTTGCCGTAAGAACCTGTTAGTGTCGGGTCCCCCGGTATATATGTATAAGGGCCCCCAGTATATATGGTATATATGTATAAGGGCCCCCAGTATATATGTATAAGGGCCCCCAGTATATATGGTATATATGTATAAGGGCCCCCAGTATATATGTATAAGGGCCCCCAGTATATATGGTATATATGTATAAGGGCCCCCAGTATATATGTATAAGGCCCCCAGTATATATGTATAAGGACCCCCAGTTTATATGGTATATATGTATAAGGGCCCCCAGTATATATGGTATATATGTATAAGGGCCCCCAGTATATATGGTATATATGTATAAGGGCCCCCAGTATATATGTATAAGGGCCCCCAGTATATATGTATAAGGGCCCCCAGTATATATGGTATATATGTATAAGGACCCCCAGTATATATGTATAAGGGCCCACAGTATATATGTATAAGGGCCCCCAGTATATATGTATAAGGGCCCCCAGTATATATGTATAAGGGCCCCCAGTATATATGTATAAGGCCCCCAGTATATATGTATAAGGACCCCCAGTTTATATGGTATATATGTATAAGGGCCCCCAGTATATATGGTATATGTATAAGGGCCCCCAGTATATATGTATAAGGGCCCCCAGTATATATGGTATATATGTATAAGGATCCCCAGTATATATGGTATATGTATAAAGGCCCCAGTATATATGGTATATATGTATAAGGGCCCCAGTATATATGGTATATATGTATAAGGGCCCCCAGTATATATGGTATATATGTATAAGGGTCCCAGTATATATGGTATATATGTATAAGGGCCCCCAGTATATATGGTATATATGTATAAGGGCCCCAGTATATATGGTATATATGTATAAGGGCCCCCAGTATATATGGTATATATGTATAAGGGCCCCAGTATATATGGTATATATGTATAAGGGCCCCCAGTATATATGGTATATATGTATAAGGGTCCCAGTATATATGGTATATATATGTATAAGGGTCCCAGTATATATGGTATATATGTATAAGGGCCCCCAGTATATGGTATATATGTATAAGGGCCCCAGTATATATGGTATATATGTATAAGGGCCCCAGTATATATGGTATATATGTATAAGGGTCCCAGTATATATGGTATATATGTATAAGGGCCCCAGTATATATGGTATATATGTATAAGGGCCCCCAGTATATATGGTATATATGTATAAGGGCCCCCAGTATATATGTATAAGGGCCCCCAGTATATATGTATAAGGGCCCCCAGTATATATGGTATATATGTATAAGGACCCCAGTATATATGGTATATATGTATAAGGGCCCCAGTATATATGGTATATATGTATAAGGGCCCCCAGTATATATGGTATATATGTATAAGGGCCCCAGTATATATGGTATATATGTATAAGGGCCCCCAGTATATATGGTATATATGTATAAGGGCCCCCAGTATATATGTATAAGGGCCCCCAGTATATATGTATAAGGGCCCCCAGTATATATGGTATATATGTATAAGGACCCCCAGTATATATGTATAAGGGCCCCCAGTATATATGTATAAGGGCCCCCAGTATATATGTATAAGGGCCCCCAGTATATATGTATAAGAGCCCCCAGTATATATGTATAAGGGCCCCCAGTATATATGTATAAGGCCCCCAGTATATATGTATAAGGACCCCCAGTTTATATGGTATATATGTATAAGGGCCCCCAGTATATATGGTATATGTATAAGGGCCCCCAGTATATATGTATAAGGGCCCCCAGTATATATGGTATATATGTATAAGGATCCCCAGTATATATGGTATATGTATAAAGGCCCCAGTATATATGGTATATATGTATAAGGGCCCCAGTATATATGGTATATATGTATAAGGGCCCCAGTATATATGGTATATATGTATAAGGGCCCCCAGTATATATGGTATATATGTATAAGGGTCCCAGTATATATGGTATATATGTATAAGGGCCCCCCAGTATATATGGTATATATGTATAAGGGCCCCAGTATATATGGTATATATGTATAAGGGCCCCCAGTATATATGGTATATATGTATAAGGGCCCCAGTATATATGGTATATATGTATAAGGGCCCCCAGTATATATGGTATATATGTATAAGGGTCCCAGTATATATGGTATATATGTATAAGGGTCCCAGTATATATGGTATATATGTATAAGGGCCCCCAGTATATGGTATATATGTATAAGGGCCCCAGTATATATGGTATATATGTATAAGGGCCCCAGTATATATGGTATATATGTATAAGGGCCCCAGTATATATGGTATATATGTATAAGGGCCCCCAGTATATATGGTATATATGTATAAGGGTCCCAGTATATATGGTATATATGTATAAGGGTCCCAGTATATATGGTATATATGTATAAGGGCCCCCAGTATATGGTATATATGTATAAGGGCCCCAGTATATATGGTATATATGTATAAGGGCCCTAGTATATATGGTATATATGTATAAGGGCCCCCAGTATATATGGTATAAGTATAAAGGCCCCAGTATATACGGTATATTCAAATCAAATCAAATCAAAAAAGCTTTATTGGCACGTCCGAATAGATATTTGGCATTGCCAAAGCTAGTAGAGTGTGTGTGTGGGGGGGGGAGTTGGACTCGGGTGGGTGGGTGGTGTGGGTGGTTTGGGGTATAACAGTCCATGGAGTCTCATCTTCCTCTTCGTTGGTGACTGCTATATGGGGGGGGGTTGGAGGTGGGGGGGGGCGGGGCGGTTGGTTTGGGGTATAACAGTCCGTGGAGTCTCATCTTCCTCTTAGTTGGTGACCGCTATATGGGGAGGTGGGGGTGGGGTGGGGAGGGTGTATTGGGATAAATATAACAGTCCGTGGAGTCTCATCTTCCTCTGGTTTGGTGACAGCTGGACACGTATTGGGCAGCGATCTCCACAGTGGCCTCTTCTTCTCCCAGTAGGATGTAGAGTTTCCTCTTCTCGTCTGCAGATATGAAGTCTGGGATGTGGGCAGAGAGTCTTTGGTAGTAGACGGCCCTCACAGCTGAGTATTTGGTGCAGTGTAGCAGGAAGTGGGTCTGGTCTTCTAGGACCCCCTGGTCACAGTGCTGGCACAGTCTCTTCTCCCGTGGCTTGTACGTCTGTCTGTATCGCCCCGTCTCTATCTCTAGGTTGTGGGCGCTCAGTCTGTACCGGCTCAGGGTCTGTCTGTGTTTGGGGTGGCGTATTCTCTCCAGGTAGGTGGCCATGGTGTAGTCCCTTTGTAGGGATTGGTACACATTGGTGAGTTTCTTGGAGTTATTTATTTCGTTTCTCCATTCTTCAATGTACCGCTCTCTGTTTGCCTCTGTGGTCGCCTTTATTTCGGCCTTGGTTATCATCTGTTGGTGTTTTTGGTTTGGTGGTTGGCTGTTGTTTGGTTGTTGAATGTCTGGTTTGCTCAGGTGGCTTAGCCATGCTTGGTGGTGGTAGGAGTCGCTCCCCTGGATGTGTGCCTGGAAAGCTAGCGCCCTCTTCTGTATGGTGAGCCATAGGGGGAGTCTGCCTAGCTCTGCCCTGCAGGCCATGTTGGTGGTGTTGCGATGGACATGTAGCAGGTATTTGCAGAACTCCAGGTGGAAGTTCTCTGTTGGGCTGGAATCCCACTTTGACTGGTCTGGGTAGGTGGCTGGGCCCCAAACCTCACTGCCATAGAGAAGGATCGGGGAGATGACAGCGTCAAATCTCTTCAGCCAGACCCTCACCGGTGGTTTGAGGTGGTACAGTTGTCTTCTGATGGCGTAGAAGGTTCTGCAGGCTTTTGCTTTCAGGGTTTCTATTGCTGCTTTGAAGCTTCCTGATTGGCTGAGCTCCAGCCCCAGGTAGGTGTAGTTGTTGGTTTTCTCCAGTGTGGAGCCGTTCAATGTGAATTGTGAGGTGGTGGAGGCTTTATTGTGGCCCTTCTTCTGGAATACCTTGACTTTGGTCTTCTTCTGGTTGATGGGTAGGGCCCATGTGGTGCTGAATTTTTCCAGCACTGACAGGCTTTCTTGGAGGTCTTTCTCGGTGGGGGCCAGGAGTAGGAGGTCATCGGCGTACAGCAGGAACTTCACTTCCCGGTCGTTCAGGGTGAGGCCTGGGGTTGGTGAGGCCTCCAGGGCTGTAGCCAGTTCATTGATATAGATGTTGAAGAGCGTTGGGCTCAGGCTACAGCCTTGTCTGACCCCTCGGGCCTGTTGGAAGTATGCTGTCCTTTTCCCATTCACCTTCACACTGCACTGGTTTCCGGTGTAGGAGCTCTTGATGACGTCGTACGTTCTTCCTCCTATTCCACTCTCTAGGAGTTTTAGAAGTAGGCCTGGGTGCCATACTGAGTCGAACGCCTTCTTAAAGTCCACGAAGCAGGCGAATATCTTACCTCTTCTGGTGTTGTGGACGTGCGTCTTGATGAGGCTGTGCAGGGTGTAGATATGGTCTGTGGTGCGGTGGTTTGGCATGAACCCTGCTTGGCTCTTGCTGAGGACCCCGTGTTGTGTGAGGAAGGTGAGGATTCTGTTATTGATGATGCTGTTGAACAGTTTCCCTAGCGTGCTGCTGACGCAGATCCCTCTGTAGTTGTTGGGGTCATATTGGTCCCCATTCTTGTAGATGGGGGTTATGAGGCCTTTGTTCCAGTCTTCGGGGAAGTGTCCAGCATTGAGCACGAGGGTGAATAGCTTTGCCAGTGCCGCGTGTATTGCTGGAGGGCTGTATTTGATCATCTCTGGTAGGATGCCGTCAGGGCCACTGGCCTTTTTGCCTTTCAGCAGGGCAATTCTTTCCTGTATATCTTTTATGGTGATTGGCGAGTCCAGAGGGTTCTGGAAGTCTTTGATGACTTTCTCCATGTCCCTCAGTTTGGTGATTATCTGTTGCTGTTCTGGAGTTAGTTCTTCTTCTGGGATGTTTTTGTAGAGACCTCTGAAGTAGTTGAGCCAGATATTGCCATTTTGGATGTGGAGAGAGTTTTTCTTGGGCTTTGTGCCCATGTGGTGCCAGGTCTCCCAGAATGAGCTGTCCTGGAGGGAGTCCTCTAGTTGCTCTATATATATGTATATATATATATATAGGTATATATGTATAAGGGCCCCCAGTATATATGGTATATATGTATAAGGGCCCCCAGTATATATGGTATATATGTATAAGGGCCCCAGTATATATGGTATATATGTATAAGGGCCCCAGTATATATGGTATATATGTATAAGGGCCCCAGTATAGATAGAAGGGATCGTCCTGGCCGGGGCCACAGCTGCTATGGAAATGACACCAGCAGGATATACAGAGGACAGCCGGGGGGCCGGGGCTTGCTGCAGGCAAAAATGGGGATCAGGTGTAAAGAGAAAGACCCTTCCCCTTATATATGTGATGTCCGCAACATGGAGAGAGACGAAGCTGAGGACACAAGAGGAAACACCTACAGTATGTACTAAGTGCGGACACAATTGTGCCTATGGGTCTGACGGTCTATTATTAGAGTCCATTGTGTTACAATCCTCTGTATCAGTCGCCTCTCTGGTAACAATGTATTCTTACTATTATTCCGCCATAGAACATTCCAGCTCCTCGGTCTATTCTCCATTATACCTGACAAATGTTTCCATAATAAAATCCCAGCAGAACGTGCGGGGCGTCAGGGGTTAACCTGCGCCTCCGGGACCGGCCCTCGGCCCTGACCTCCCCACTATAATCCCTCAGATCTGCACCTCTGTGGATATCAAACAATCTCCAGATCATTCCAAAGTCTTGTGATTCCATCTGGAGCCGGGGTCCATCCTTTTATGGCCGAGGCCCGTCTGCTGGGACACGTGGTCGCTCTGCCGCAGCTGTGCCGGAGAAATCCTGAAAATCGCTGGAATGTAACCATTTATATCCGTGAGCTGCAATTGTTTATAGAGAGAGGGAACATTGTATCCTCGGTGGCCCTGGCGGGACTGACCAGTAACCTCCCCCCAAACACCTGGGGTATACAGTGAAGGTTTATACTGGTGTATACTGGAGACGCCAAGGGTCAAAGGCAGTACGATCAGAAAGTCGTGGACGATACCGTGGCGTCCATTAGTGTATGGTCCGGCCGTAAATCGAAGCTTCGCGGCTTCTCCTGACAATGGGGGAGATTTGCTAAACTGGATCTTCTGTCCCGGGTGCTGTAGCTCGGATCTGCCGGAGAATCGCGGTATAATTTATCTTGGTTTCCTCCACTGAACCCCACAGCCGTCTTTCGAGAGTGAATTCGTCATCGAACTGTAAAAAGTTGCACAAAAATTGGCAGAGAGTAAATGGAGAGGTGACGACCCATCCACTACCCCGCCTCGCGGTCCCGTCTCTCTGTGTCGGTGCAGGTTAGGGGGGATGACCTATTGACCTAGTTACTTAACCCTTTACCCATCAGTATTGTGGCGTCCACATAACGTGACCTGGTGTCTTACTCCCCATTTGGTCTGACCCTGCACACACCACAGCCCGAGCCATAGTCAGCGACCACTTGGCGCGCATACGCCGGTTACCTCTCTATATATAACGCCTATACAATACCTGTAAATAGCAGAGCTCCATCCCCGGCGGAGGACGTCATCATAGTGACAGCACAATGGCCGCTTTACACGCTGTAATTACGACGCCGTTGTTAATTCCCTTGTAAACCCAGATGATATGATTCGGCTTTGGCTGGTAATGATTTCTAACTGACTTGTGTCCCACAGTGACAGTGAAATATTACCGTCAGGTGGACCATTGAACTCCGTCCTGGGCTGATGAGACGCCGACCGCCATTAAGGTCTCTGAGGTATGATCCGTGGAATGAAAACTAATGGACGCTCATTGACAACTCTTTCCAAGGCCGACCAGTCTTCCGCCTTCGTCAGGGATCCGGTGCGCCCTGTATGATATATAGCACCAGAGTGTGGGATATACTGTATGATATATAGCACCAGAGTGTGGGATATACTGTAGGATATATAGCACCAGAGTGTGGGATATACTGTAGGATATATAGCACCAGAGTGTGGGATATACTGTATGATATATAGCACCAGAGTGTGGGATATACTGTGTGATATATAGCACCAGAGTGTGGGATATACTGTAGGATATATAGCACCAGAGTGTGGGATATACTGTAGGATATATAGCACCAGAGTGTGGGATATACTGTAGGATATATAGCACCAGAGTGTGGGATATACTGTAGGATATATAGCACCAGAGTGTGGGATATACTGTAGGATATATAGCACCAGAGTGTGGGATATACTGTAGGATATATAGCACCAGCGTGTGGGATATACTGTAGGATATATAGCACCAGAGTGTGGGATATACTGTAGGATATATAGCACCAGAGTGTGGGTTATACTGTGTGATATATAGCACCAGAGTGTGGGATATACTGTATGATATATAGCACCAGAGTGTGGGATATACTGTGTGATATATAGCACCAGAGTGTGGGATATACTGTAGGATATATAGCACCAGAGTGTGGGATATACTGTAGGATATATAGCACCAGAGTGTGGGATATACTGTAGGATATATAGCACCAGAGTGTGGGATATACTGTAGGATATATAGCACCAGAGTGTGGGATATACTGTAGGATATATAGCACCAGAGTGTGGGATATACTGTAGGATATATAGCACCAGCGTGTGGGATATACTGTAGGATATATAGCACCAGAGTGTGGGATATACTGTAGGATATATAGCACCAGAGTGTGGGTTATACTGTGTGATATATAGCACCAGAGTGTGGGATATACTGTATGATATATAGCACCAGAGTGTGGGATATACTGTGTGATATATAGCACCAGAGTGTGGGATATACTGTAGGATATATAGCACCAGAGTGTGGGATATACTGTAGGATATATAGCACCAGAGTGTGGGATATACTGTAGGATATATAGCACCAGAGTGTGGGATATACTGTAGGATATATAGCACCAGAGTGTGGGATATACTGTAGGATATATAGCACCAGAGTGTGGGATATACTGTAGGATATATAGCACCAGAGTGTGGGTTATACTGTGTGATATATAGCACCAGAGTGTGGGATATACTGTATGATATATAGCACCAGAGTGTGGGATATACTGTGTGATATATAGCACCAGAGTGTGGGATATACTGTAGGATATATAGCACCAGAGTGTGGGATATACTGTAGGATATATAGCACCAGAGAGTGGGATATACTGTACGATATATAGCACCAGAGTGTGGGATATACTGTAGGATATATAGCACCAGAGTGTGGGATATACTGTAGGATATATAGCACCAGAGTGTGGGATATACTGTATGATATATAGCACCACAGTGTGGGATATACTGTAGGATATATAGCACCAGAGTGTGGGATATACTGTAGGATATATAGCACCAGAGTGTGGGATATACTGTAGGATATATAGCACCAGAGTGTGGGATATACTGTAGGATATATAGCACCAGAGTGTGGGATATACTGTGTGATATATAGCACCAGAGTGTGGGATATACTGTAGGATATATAGCACCAGAGTGTGGGATATACTGTAGGATATATAGCACCAGAGTGTGGGATATACTGTGTGATATATAGCACCAGAGTGTGAGATATACTGTAGGATATATAGCACCAGAGTGTGGGATATACTGTAGGATATATAGCACCAGAGTGTGGGATATACTGTAGGATATATAGCACCAGAGTGTGGGATATACTGTGTGATATATAGCACCAGAGTGTGGGATATACTGTACGATATATAGCACCAGAGTGTGGGATATACTGTGTGATATATAGCACCAGAGTGTGGGATATACTGTAGGATATATAGCACCAGAGTGTGGGATATACTGTAGGATATATAGCACCAGAGTGTGGGATATACTGTACGATATATAGCACCAGAGTGTGGGATATACTGTAGGATATATAGCACCAGAGTGTGGGATATACTGTAGGATATATAGCACCAGAGTGTGGGATATACTGTAGGATATATAGCACCAGAGTGTGGGATATACTGTGTGATATATAGCACCAGAGTGTGGGATATACTGTAGGATATATAGCACCAGAGTGTGGGATATACTGTAGGATATATAGCACCAGAGTGTGGGATATACTGTACGATATATAGCACCACAGTGTGGGATATACTGTAGGATATATAGCACCAGAGTGTGGGATATACTGTAGGATATATAGCACCAGAGTGTGGGATATACTGTAGGATATATAGCACCAGAGTGTGGGATATACTGTGTGATATATAGCACCAGAGTGTGGGATATACTGTAGGATATATAGCACCAGAGTGTGGGATATACTGTAGGATATATAGCACCAGAGTGTGGGATATACTGTAGGATATATAGCACCAGAGTGTGGGATATACTGTGTGATATATAGCACCAGAGTGTGGGATATACTGTACGATATATAGCACCAGAGTGTGGGATATACTGTAGGATATATAGCACCAGAGTGTGGGATATACTGTAGGATATATAGCACCAGAGTGTGGGATATACTGTGTGATATATAGCACCAGAGTGTGGGATATACTGTATGATATATAGCACCAGAGTGTGGGATATACTGTGTGATATATAGCACCAGAGTGTGGGATATACTGTAGGATATATAGCACCAGAGTGTGGGATATACTGTAGGATATATAGCACCAGAGTGTGGGATATACTGTACGATATAAAGCACCAGAGTGTGGGATATACTGTAGGATATATAGCACCAGAGTGTGGGATATACTGTAGGATATATAGCACCAGAGTGTGGGATATACTGTAGGATATATAGCACCAGAGTGTGGGATATACTGTGTGATATATAGCACCAGAGTGTGGGATATACTGTAGGATATATAGCACCAGAGTGTGGGATATACTGTACGATATATAGCACCAGAGTGTGGGATATACTGTAGGATATATAGCACCAGAGTGTGGGATATACTGTAGGATATATAGCACCAGAGTGTGGGATATACTGTACGATATATAGCACCACAGTGTGGGATATACTGTAGGATATATAGCACCAGAGTGTGGGATATACTGTGTGATATATAGCACCAGAGTGTGGGATATACTGTAGGATATATAGCACCAGAGTGTGGGATATACTGTAGGATATATAGCACCAGAGTGTGGGATATACTGTGTGATATATAGCACCAGAGTGTGGGATATACTGTAGGATATATAGCACCAGAGTGTGGGATATACTGTAGGATATATAGCACCAGAGTGTGGGATATACTGTAGGATATATAGCACCAGAGTGTGGGATATACTGTGTGATATATAGCACCAGAGTGTGGGATATACTGTATGATATATAGCACCAGAGTGTGGGATATACTGTACGATATATAGCACCACAGTGTGGGATATACTGTAGGATATATAGCACCAGAGTGTGGGATATACTGTAGGATATATAGCACCAGAGTGTGGGATATACTGTACGATATATAGCACCAGAGTGTGGGATATACTGTAGGATATATAGCACCAGAGTGTGGGATATACTGTAGGATATATAGCACCAGAGTGTGGGATATACTGTACGATATATAGCACCAGAGTTTGGGATATACTGTAGGATATATAGCACCAGAGTGTGGGATATACTGTGTGATATATAGCACCAGAGTGTGGGATATACTGTAGGATATATAGCACCAGAGTGTGGGATATACTGTAGGATATATAGCACCAGAGTGTGGGATATACTGTGTGATATATAGCACCAGAGTGTGGGATATACTGTAGGATATATAGCACCAGAGTGTGGGATATACTGTGTGATATATAGCACCAGAGTGTGGGATATACTGTAGGATATATAGCACCAGAGTGTGGGATATACTGTAGGATATATAGCACCAGAGTGTGGGATATACTGTGTGATATATAGCACCAGAGTGTGGGATATACTGTAGGATATATAGCACCAGAGTGTGGGATATACTGTAGGATATATAGCACCAGAGTGTGGGATATACTGTAGGATATATAGCACCAGAGTGTGGGATATACTGTAGGATATATAGCACCAGAGTGTGGGATATACTGTGCGATATATAGCACCAGAGTGTGGGATATACTGTAGGATATATAGCACCAGAGTGTGGGATATACTGTAGGATATATAGCACCAGAGTGTGGGATATACTGTATGATATATAGCACCAGAGTGTGGGATATACTGTAGGATATATAGCACCAGAGTGTGGGATATACTGTAGGATATATAGCACCAGAGTGTGGGATATACTGTACGATATATAGCACCAGAGTGTGGGATATACTGTAGGATATATAGCACCAGAGTGTGGGATATACTGTGTGATATATAGCACCAGAGTGTGGGATATACTGTAGGATATATAGCACCAGAGTGTGGGATATACTGTAGGATATATAGCACCAGAGTGTGGGATATACTGTGTGATATATAGCACCAGAGTGTGGGATATACTGTAGGATATATAGCACCAGAGTGTGGGATATACTGTAGGATATATAGCACCAGAGTGTGGGATATACTGTAGGATATATAGCACCAGAGTGTGGGATATACTGTGTGATATATAGCACCAGAGTGTGGGATATACTGTAGGATATATAGCACCAGAGTGTGGGATATACTGTAGGATATATAGCACCAGAGTGTGGGATATACTGTGTGATATATAGCACCAGAGTGTGGGATATACTGTAGGATATATAGCACCAGAGTGTGGGATATA
Organism: Leptodactylus fuscus; assembly: GCF_031893055.1. Classification (NCBI taxonomy): domain Eukaryota; kingdom Metazoa; phylum Chordata; class Amphibia; order Anura; family Leptodactylidae; genus Leptodactylus; species Leptodactylus fuscus. Next base: position 6,021,253 of record NC_134270.1, read on the forward strand.
CTGTAGGATATATAACACCAGAGTGTGGGATATACTGTAGGATATATAGCACCAGAGTGTGGGATATACTGTGTGATATATAGCACCAGAGTGTGGGATATACTGTAGGATATATAGCACCAGAGTGTGGGATATACTGTAGGATATATAGCACCAGATTGTGGGATATACTGTAGGATATATAGCACCAGAGTGTGGGATATACTGTGTGATATATAGCACCAGAGTGTGGGATATACTGTATGATATATAGCACCAGAGTGTGGGATATACTGTGTGATATATAGCACCAGAGTGTGGGATATACTGTAGGATATATAGCACCAGAGTGTGGGATATACTGTAGGATATATAGCACCAGAGTGTGGGATATACTGTACGATATATAGCACCAGAGTGTGGGATATACTGTAGGATATATAGCACCAGAGTGTGGGATATACTGTAGGATATATAGCACCAGAGTGTGGGATATACTGTACGATATATAGCACCACAGTGTAGGATATACTGTAGGATATATAGCACCAGAGTGTGGGATATACTGTAGGATATATAGCACCAGAGTGTGGGATATACTGTAGGACATATAGCACCAGATTGTGGGATATACTGTAGGATATATAGCACCAGAGTGTGGGATATACTGTAGGATATATAGCACCAGAGTGTAGGATATACTGTACGATATATAGCACCAGAGTGTGGGATATACTGTAGGATATATAGCACCAGAGTGTAGGATATACTGTACGATATATAGCACCAGAGTGTAGGATATACTGTACGATATATAGCACCAGAGTATGGGATATACTGTACGATATATAGCACCAGAGTGTGGGATATACTGTAGGACATATAGCACCAGATTGTGGGATATACTGTAGGATATATAGCACCAGAGTGTGGGATATACTGTAGGATATATAGCACCAGAGTGTGGGATATGCTGTACGATATATAGCACCAGAGTGTGGGATATACTGTAGGATATATAGCACCAGAGTGTAGGATATACTGTAGGATATATAGCACCAGAGTGTGGGATATACTGTACGATATATAGCACCAGAGTGTGGGATATACTGTAGGATATATAGCACCAGAGTGTGGGATATACTGTAGGACATATAGCACCAGATTGTGGGATATACTGTAGGATATATAGCACCAGAGTGTGGGATATACTGTAGGATATATAGCACCAGAGTGTGGGATATACTGTAGGATATATAGCACCAGAGTGTGGGATATACTGTATGATATATAGCACCAGAGTGTGGGATATACTGTAGGATATATAGCACCAGAGTGTGGGATATACTGTAGGATATATAGCACCAGAGTGTGGGATATACTGTAGGATATATAGCACCAGAGTGTGGGATATACTGTAGGATATATAGCACCAGAGTGTGGGATATACTGTAGGATATATAGCACCAGAGTGTAGGATATACTGTAGGATATATAGCACCAGAGTGTGGGATATACTGTAGGATATATAGCACCAGAGTGTGGGATATACTGTAGGATATATAGCACCCCTGGGCCTGGGACATGGTCTTACAGGTCATAATATACCAATAGTGGTGGAAACCATAGTATGGATATTCGACAGGAAAGTGCAAAGTGTATTCATATCCTAGTATGTCGTATACAGCGAGCAGATATGTTATTGACGGCTTCTCCATTGTCTACATCAGTCCGGCCATTCTTAGTATGGAGACATCACATAGTCACAGAGTCACCCGGGCAGGGCTTCAGGGGCCTCAAATCTGTTGAGTTACAAATCCAAGTCCATTGTGTTATCTCTGCCATAGACATCCCGCAGCAGCCCCATCTGGGGCCAGTGGTTGTTATTGGGCGGGGGGGGGGGCAGCAGCCTAATATTTATGTGGCCTCTCGATTGGGCTGATGAATGTTAATATGCCCGATCCTTTGTTCTCGGAGTAGATAAGAGGAGTCTGATAGCAGTCGCCAGCGCCGCACCTCCCATGAGGCGACCTGAAGTGACCGCTTCAGGCGGCGCTATGTCGGGGCCCTGGGGGAGGGCGGCATTTTTGCTGACCTAAGCCAGTCCAGGATTCAGGACGTCCGCCTCAGGCGGCACAAATCCTAGGTTCATCCCTGGCAGTTGCCCCTCAACCAGTTCAGATCTGCATGTTTCTGGGGGGTTAGGCGGTATATCCGATGGCTGATGCACGGTGTTTGTCCAGCCCCAGCATGTTTGTATTACGGTACATGCGGTATTATATTCATTACATGGGACGGCTTTATCTTACCCGTCACTTTTCTCCACGCGCCCCTCGATATTCCCATCTACGACGAGCACTAAACTCGGTAATTAACCCTTGCCGTTCTCATTCCCCGGAGACCTGCCAGAACTGCTCCTCTTCACCATCTTGCATTCTGGACGAGACTTCTCAGACCTCGTCGTGTTCTCCTGACATTGCGAGGCCGCTCCGTGTTACGTGCCGTTCCGTCTCTCCTTCTCTGCGCCTTTAACTTCCACATCAGCAGAGGTGTGTGGGATTCGCATGCACCATATGGCAGCCAGTCCTTTCATCAGCGCGATCGCTCTCCGAGGACGTCAATGCTTGTAGGACAAATGATGATAGCAAGTTAAAAGTGTAATTATTCATTATTGAAACTTTGGATGGCTCTCCGGTCAGTGATAAAGGCAGGTAACAAGTAGGTGGTGTGTATATAGCTCCCAATCATGGCAAATAAAAGCTTCAGCCGCCCATAAATCCTGCACGCCCAGGGAGAGCATTGTCAGAGAGCCCATTACGCAACGATGCTTCCGAGACGTTACAACCCATAACCATCCGTCTTCACCTTCACCCAAAAAAGCCTTTACAAAACTCAAAAAAGTGAAGAGCTCGGCAAAAAACAAACAAGAAGGCCCAAGACAACGTCAAGATGGAGGTCGTTGTGTGGCCCATGGTCCTCCGAGGAAGCGTCAGGATCCTCCACCAGACTCTCTCACGTTCTCCTTCCATCCATTAGTCATCTCAGCTAAACCTGAAGGAGTAAATTATTTACATGAAGGGTTTTGTATGGGATTGTCTTGGGATTAAGTCTTCAGTGGGGATGTGATAAAGCAGAGCTTTTTAGGGGAATAGTCGTGGCCTCCAACAACGAGACGTCTACAAAGTCCGCGGCTTCCGACTCATTTGTCATCTTTAAGTCAACAGAGACTCAGGTCTGATTTATAAGAGAATATACAGTTTATAGACTCCTGGGGAAGGGGTTAAAGACGAAGCTTCTGAAGAAGGTGTCACCGCCAGATGGTTTGGTCCTGGAGAGGCTTTGACATCTAGAGTAGGTCTCATTGCCCGAGGATTAAGTTTGCCGAAACAAAATGTAGGGACGTGGAAGGGCGATGAGGAGTTAATAAAGGGGTTATCCAGGGTTATCCAGGGGGATCCAGGGGGTTATCCAAGGGGTTATCCAGGGACTGACCACAGACTGACGCCCTCTGGGGTCCTCGTCAGGCTGATATTTGGGTTTCCAGTCTTAGCCTCCAAGTTGACCCTCCACCTCTGTCCTCTGACCCCTGACTTTACTACTGTAATGATCTAGTACAAGTACATGGGACAGGAGGAAGGAGACGGATAGGCTCGGGGGCTGGGGGCTGGTTACTAGATCACGTGACCCAGAGTCAGAACCACATTAGAACCTCAGGGGAGGTAAGTTTGTCAATAGTCCTTGGAGAACCCTCTTTTATACCTTTATTAGCTATAGTCACCCCTTCCAAATGTCCCCCCTATTGGGGAATAAGTCAGTGCCAAACTAATGGCGGCTTACGGAATTTGTGTAGAGAACAAACAAAGTATCAGACTTAGTAAAATCCAACATTCAATCCTTCTTTCCGTTTAATATCTGCCGTCAGATGAGACATACACGGATACAATATACAGTATACACACATAGATACATGGATACAATATATACACAGATAGATACATGGATACAATATATACACAGATAGATACACGGATACAATATATACACAGATAGACGGATACAATATATACACAGATAGATACACGGATACAATATATACACAGATAGATACATGGATACAATATATACACAGATAGATACATGGATACAATATATACACAGATAGATACACGGATACAATATATACACAGATAGATACACGGATACAATATATACACAGATAGATACACGGATACAATATATACACAGATAGATACACGGATACAATATACAGTATACACAGATAGATACACGGATACAATATATACACAGATAGATACACGGATACAATATATACACAGATAGATACACGGATACAATATATACACAGATAGATACATGGATACAATATATACACAGATAGATACACGGATACAATATACAGTATACACAGATAGATACACGGATACAATATATACACAGATAGATACACGGATACAATATATACACAGATAGATACACGGATACAATATATACACAGATAGATACATGGATACAATATATACACACATAGATACATGGATACAATATATACACAGATAGATACACGGATACAGTATATACACAGATAGATACACGGATACAATATATACACAGATAGACGGATACAATATATACACAGATAGATACACGGATACAATATATACACACATAGATACATGGATACAATATATACACAGATAGATACAAGGATACAATATATACACAGATAGATACACGGATACAATATATACACAGATAGATACACGGATACAATATATACACAGATAGATACACGGATACAATATATACACAGATAGATACACGGATACAATATATACACACATAGATACACGGATACAATATATACACAGATAGACGGATACAATGTACAATGATGATTGAGTGTGACTGTGGGGATATTAAATGACCCCTTGCAGAATACCCAAATAGGAGAACTGAAGATGACATTTCTACCCATTTAGGTGATTTTTAGGTGTAAGGGCTCGTTCACACAGGCACAGAGGGGGCGGATTATGGAGCGTAATCCACGTCATAATCCGCCCCTCACAATGGTGTCTATGGAGACCGCCAGGCTACTTCTTTCCGTGAGCATGCTGCGGGCTGCCCTTTCTTCAGGCGGATTCTGCGGCTCATTGACCTGCGGTGTCCCCCTGGCGGCAGCGACCTCCAGACTCGGACCATTCATTTGCGCCTATTCTGAAGGGGGAGCCGTGACTGTTGGAGGCCGTGGCAGGCGGGGATTGACCCAAGAGTGACAAAAATCTCTTTGACTCTTGGTGCCAAAATCCGCCCACCTGCCCCCCGTGGTAACTCACCCGAAATGTTCCTGCATTTATGGAAATCAGAGTTTGTGCTGGATTTCAGGATTTGCATTGTGTAACTCAACCTGGTAATCAAATACTTGTGAGCTGTGATACAGTACAAAGCGCGACAGGGGTATCCGAATTATACAGGGGTACAGCCGGCAAACCTGCAGATGTGAGCCTGAAGTCAGTGTCCTGCAATGTCTGCAGAGAGCAGGTGTATCTAAGCTTGTCCTGGGTGATACTGTATACTGAGCTGTGTATCTAAGCTTGTCCTGGGTGATACTGACTGCTGAGCTGTGTATCTAAGCTTATTATATATGACACTGTATACTTTTGTATCTAAGCCTATCATAAGTAATACAATCTCCTGGGCTGATGTATCTAAGCCTGTGATATGTGATAGTGTTTCTTCAGCTGGAGTATCTCATCTCTATCTCATCATGTGGGTACAGCAGAGCTGAGTGTGCTGCGGTGTAGCAGATATTTAGGGGCCCCTCTGATGGTCACTAATACCTGGTAATTATGGGCCGGGGCCACCGTCGGCTTTCACTTCTCCCCATCTGGCCTGCAGACTCCGACAATGACTCCTCCGCCTGTGTGGTCTCCACTGCTACACCCCAAACATGAGGAGGCGCTGCAGCTGGAAGAGTGGGGGAGAAGTGAGAGTGAAGGTGTGAGGAGGAAGATCTGCCAGTATGTGCCTGAGAGATAAAGGGGAACCCCGGGGGAGGGGAGGCCACAATGTATCACACCAGCAGGGAGAGGGGGCATCGGATTAGATACACAGCTCAGTATACAGTATCACACAGGATAACGTATATGCCGCGTAATGTGGCACGTATACAGCGTGTGAGAGTTTGCGCTTGATTTCAATGGGAGTTAGGATCGTGTACGCTGCGCAAAATCACAGCCGCAAAATAACGTGACATATACGATCCAAACTCCCATTGAAATGAATGGGAGCATTTTGAGCATGTCATCTGCTGGCACGTGTATACGTGCCAGATTGCGCTCCACTTTCCTCCGTGTGAATTTACCCTTACACGTCCAGCGTTCCGGCTCCTCCCTATCCATCAGACATTATGAGACGTGTAGTCCATCTGTCAGACTGTTTAGGTTCTGAGGATTAGTGAGCCCTGTGTTATAGATTACGCTGTGCGTGTCACGCCAGATAACATACACAGCTCTGCTACATCCTGGAAGGCTCTGACCACATGTAACACAATAATTATATACACTGAGGCTCATGAATCACTGGACAGGAGGAACACGCGGCCCCGCAGATGTCACCGCACTCTGTGTACTGGGAGTATTTACTAAACAGTATCAGGGTGCAACACAGCGGAGGTCTGCAGGAGGGGGCACAAACTTATCCGAAACATTCCTCTACACTTCAGCGACATGTGACTTGTCTTGTATCTGCAGGAAGCAAAGTGTGACTGTACCAGCAGAATAGTGGGCGCAGCTCTGGAGTATAATACAGGATAAGTAATGTAATGTATGTACACAGTGACTGTACCAGCAGAATAGTGAGCGCAGCTCTGGAGTATAATACAGGATAAGTAATGTAATGTATGTACACAGTGACTGCACCAGCAGAATAGTGAGCGCAGCTCTGGAGTATAATACAGGATAAGTAATGTAATGTATGTACACAGTGACTGTACCAGCAGAATAGTGAGCGCAGCTCTGGAGTATAATACAGGATAAGTAATGTAATGTATGTACACAGGGACTGTACCAGCAGAATAGTGAGCGCAGCTCTGGAGTATAATACAGGATAAGTAATGTAATGTATGTACACAGTGACTGCACCAGCAGAATAGTGAGCGCAGCTCTGGAGTATAATACAGGATAAGTAATGTAATGTATGTACACAGTGACTGTACCAGCAGAATAGTGAGCGCAGCTCTGGAGTATAATACAGGATAAGTAATGTAATGTATGTACACAGTGACTGCACCAGCAGAATAGTGAGCGCAGCTCTGGAGTATAATACAGGATAAGTAATGTAATGTATGTACACAGTGACTGCACCAGCAGAATAGTGAGCGCAGCTCTGGAGTATAATACAGGATAAGTAATGTAATGTATGTACACAGTGACTGTACCAGCAGAATAGTGAGCGCAGCTCTGGAGTATAATACAGGATAAGTAATGTAATGTATGTACACAGGGACTGTACCAGCAGAATAGTGAGCGCAGCTCTGGAGTATAATACAGGATAAGTAATGTAATGTATGTACACAGTGACTGCACCAGCAGAATAGTGAGCGCAGCTCTGGAGTATAATACAGGATAAGTAATGTAATGTATGTACACAGTGACTGTACCAGCAGAATAGTGAGCGCAGCTCTGGAGTATAATACAGGATAAGTAATGTAATGTATGTACACAGTGACTGCACCAGCAGAATAGTGAGCGCAGCTCTGGAGTATAATACAGGATAAGTAATGTAATGTATGTACACAGTGACTGCACCAGCAGAATAGTGAGCGCAGCTCTGGAGTATAATACAGGATAAGTAATGTAATGTATGTACAAAGTGACTGCACCAGCAGAATAGTGAGCGCAGCTCTGGAGTATAATACAGGATAAGTAATGTAATGTATGTACACATGACTGTACCAGCAGAATAGTGAGCGCAGCTCTGGAGTGTAATACAGGATAAGTAATGTAATGTATGTACACAGTGACTGCACCAGCAGAATAGTGAGCGCAGCTCTGGGGTATAATACAGGATAAGTAATGTAATGTATGTACACAGTGACTGTACCAGCAGAATAGTGAGTGCAGCTCTGGAGTATAATACAGGATAAGTAATGTAATGTATGTACACAGTGACTGCACCAGCAGAATAGTGAGCGCAGCTCTGGAGTATAATACAGGATAAGTAATGTAATGTATGTACACAGTGACTGTATCAGCAGAATAGTGAGCGCAGCTCTGGAGTATAATACAGGATAAGTAATGTAATGTATGTACACAGTGACTGTACCAGCAAAATAGTGAGTGCAGCTCTGGAGTATATAATACAGGATAAGTAATGTAATGTATGTACACAGTGACTGTACCAGCAGAATAGTGAGCGCAGCTCTGGAGTATAATACAGGATAAGTAATGTAATGTATGTACACAGTGACTGTACCAGCAGAATAGTGAGTGCAGCTCTGGAGTATATAATACAGGATAAGTAATGTAATGTATGTACACAGTGACTGCACCAGCAGAATAGTGAGCGCAGCTCTGGAGTATAATACAGGATAAGTAATGTAATGTATGTACACAGTGACTGTACCAGCAGAATAGTGAGTGCAGCTCTGGAGTATATAATACAGGATAAGTAATGTAATGTATGTACACAGTGACTGTACCAGCAGAATAGTGAGCGCAGCTCTGGAGTATAATACAGGATAAGTAATGTAATGTATGTACACAGTGACTGTACCAGCAGAATAGTGAGCGCAGCTCTGGAGTATAATACAGGATAAGTAATGTAATGTATGTACACAGTGACTGCACCAGCAGAATAGTGAGCGCAGTTCTGGAGTATAATACAGAATAAGTAAGGTAATGTATGTACACAGTGACTGCACCAGCAGAATAGTGAGCACAGCTCTGGAGTATTATACAGGATAAGTAATGTAATGTATGTACACAGTGACTGCACCAGCAGAATAGTGAGCGCAGCTCTGAGGTATAATACAGGATAAGTAATGTAATGTATGTACACAGTGACTGTACCAGCAGAATAGTGAGCGCAGCTCTGGAGTATAATACAGGATAAGTAATGTAATGTATGTACACAGTGACTGCACCAGCAGAATAGTGAGCGCAGCTCTGGAGTATAATACAGGATAAGTAATGTAATGTATGTACACAGTGACTGCACCAGCAGAATAGTGAGCGCAGCTCTGGAGTATAATACAGGATAAGTAATGTAATGTATGTACAAAGTGACTGCACCAGCAGAATAGTGAGCGCAGCTCTGGAGTATAATACAGGATAAGTAATGTAATGTATGTACACATGACTGTACCAGCAGAATAGTGAGCGCAGCTCTGGAGTGTAATACAGGATAAGTAATGTAATGTATGTACACAGTGACTGCACCAGCAGAATAGTGAGCGCAGCTGTGGGGTATAATACAGGATAAGTAATGTAATGTATGTACACAGTGACTGTACCAGCAGAATAGTGAGTGCAGCTCTGGAGTATAATACAGGATAAGTAATGTAATGTATGTACACAGTGACTGCACCAGCAGAATAGTGAGCGCAGCTCTGGAGTATAATACAGGATAAGTAATGTAATGTATGTACACAGTGACTGTATCAGCAGAATAGTGAGCGCAGCTCTGGAGTATAATACAGGATAAGTAATGTAATGTATGTACACAGTGACTGTACCAGCAGAATAGTGAGTGCAGCTCTGGAGTATATAATACAGGATAAGTAATGTAATGTATGTACACAGTGACTGTACCAGCAGAATAGTGAGCGCAGCTCTGGAGTATAATACAGGATAAGTAATGTAATGTATGTACACAGTGACTGTATCAGCAGAATAGTGAGCGCAGCTCTGGAGTATAATACAGGATAAGTAATGTAATGTATGTACACAGTGACTGTACCAGCAGAATAGTGAGTGCAGCTCTGGAGTATATAATACAGGATAAGTAATGTAATGTATGTACACAGTGACTGCACCAGCAGAATAGTGAGCGCAGCTCTGGAGTATAATACAGGATAAGTAATGTAATGTATGTACACAGTGACTGTACCAGCAGAATAGTGAGCGCAGCTCTGGAGTATAATACAGGATAAGTAATGTAATGTATGTACACAGTGACTGTACCAGCAGAATAGTGAGCGCAGCTCTGGAGTATAATACAGGATAAGTAATGTAATGTATGTACACAGTGACTGCACCAGCAGAATAGTGAGCGCAGCTCTGGAGTATAATACAGGATAAGTAATGTAATGTATGTACACAGTGACTGTACCAGCAGAATAGTGAGCGCAGCTCTGGAGTTTAATACAGGATAAGTAATGTAATGTATGTACACAGTGACTGCACCAGCAGAATAGTGAGTACAGCTCTGGAGTATAATACAGGATAAGTAATGTAATGTATGTACACAGTGACTGCACCAGCAGAATAGTGAGTGCAGCTCTGGAGTATAATACAGGATAAGTAATGTAATGTATGTACACAGTGACTGCACCAGCAGAATAGTGAGTGCAGCTCTGGAGTATAATACAGGATAAGTAATGTAATGTATGTACACAGTGACCAGCAGAATAGTGAGCACAGCTCTGGAGTATAATACAGGATAAGTAATGTAATGTATGTACACAGTGACTGCACCAGCAGAATAGTGAGCGCAGCTCTGGAGTAGAATACAGGATAAGTAATGTAATGTATGTACACAGTGACTGTACCAGCAGAATAGTGAGCGCAGCTCTGGAGTATGATACAGGATAAGTAATGTAATGTATGTACACAGTGACTGTACCAGCAGAATAGTGAGCGCAGCTCTGGAGTATAATACAGGATTAGTAATGTAATGTATGTACACAGTGACTGCACCAGCAGAATAGTGAGCGCAGCTCTGGAGTATGATACAGGATAAGTAATGTAATGTATGTACATAGTGACTGTACCAGCAGAATAGTGAGCGCAGCTCTGGAGTATAATACAGGATAAGTAATGTAATGTATGTACACAGTGACTGTACCAGCAGAATAGTGAGCGCAGCTCTGGAGTATGATACAGGATAAGTAATGTAATGTATGTACACAGTGACTGTACCAGCAGAATAGTGAGCGCAGCTCTGGAGTATAATACAGGATTAGTAATGTAATGTATGTACACAGTGACTGCACCAGCAGAATAGTGAGCGCAGCTCTGGAGTATAATACAGGATAAGTAATGTAATGTATGTACATAGTGACTGTACCAGCAGAATAGTGAGCGCAGCTCTGGAGTATAATACAGGATAAGTAATGTAATGTATGTACACAGTGACTGTACCAGAAGAATAGTGAGCGCAGCTCTGGATATATAATACAGGATAAGTAATGTAATGTATGTACACAGTGACTACACCAGCAGAATAGTGAGCGCAGCTCTGGAGTATAATACAGGATAAGTAATGTAATGTATGTACACAGTGACTGCACCAGCAGAATAGTGAGCGCAGCTCTGGAGTATAATACAGGATAAGTAATGTATGTACACAGTGACTGCACCAGCAGAATAGTGAGCGCAGCTCTGGAGTATAATACAGGATAAGTAATGTAATGTATGTACACAGTGACTGCACCAGCAGAATAGTGAGCGCAGCTCTGGAGTATAATACAGGATAAGTAATGTAATGTATGTACACAGTGACTGCACCAGCAGAATAGTGAGCGCAGCTCTGGAGTATAATACAGGATAAGTAATGTAATGTATGTACACAGTGACTGTACCAGCAGAATAGTGAGCGCAGCTCTGGATATATAATACAGGATAAGTAATGTAATGTATGTACACAGTGACTGTACCAGCAGAATAGTGAGCGCAGCTCTGGATATATAATACAGGATAAGTAATGTAATGTATGTACACAGTGACTGTACCAGCAGAATAGTGAGCGCAGCTCTGGATATATAATACAGCATAAGTAATGTAATGTATGTACACAGTGACTGTACCAGCAGAATAGTGAGCGCAGCTCTGGAGTATAATACAGGATAAGTAATGTAATGTATGTACACAGTGACTGCACCAGCAGAATAGTGAGCGCAGCTCTGGAGTATAATACAGGATAAGTAATGTAATGTATGTACACAGTGACTGCACCAGCAGAATAGTGAGCGCAGCTCTGGAGTATAATACAGGATAAGTAATGTATTGTATGTACAAAGTGACTGCACCAGCAGAATAGTGAGCGCAGCTCTGGAGTATAATACAGGATAAGTAATGTAATGTATGTACACATGACTGTACCAGCAGAATAGTGAGCGCAGCTCTGGAGTGTAATACAGGATAAGTAATGTAATGTATGTACACAGTGACTGCACCAGCAGAATAGTGAGCGCAGCTCTGGGGTATAATACAGGATAAGTAATGTAATGTATGTACACAGTGACTGTACCAGCAGAATAGTGAGCGCAGCTCTGGAGTATAATACAGGATAAGTAATGTAATGTATGTACACAGTGACTGCACCAGCAGAATAGTGAGCGCAGCTCTGGAGTATAATACAGGATAAGTAATGTAATGTATGTACACAGTGACTGTATCAGCAGAATAGTGAGCGCAGCTCTGGAGTATAATACAGGATAAGTAATGTAATGTATGTACACAGTGACTGTACCAGCAGAATAGTGAGTGCAGCTCTGGAGTATATAATACAGGATAAGTAATGTAATGTATGTACACAGTGACTGCACCAGCAGAATAGTGAGCGCAGCTCTGGAGTATAATACAGGATAAGTAATGTAATGTATGTACACAGTGACTGTACCAGCAGAATAGTGAGTGCAGCTCTGGAGTATATAATACAGGATAAGTAATGTAATGTATGTACACAGTGACTGTACCAGCAGAATAGTGAGCGCAGCTCTGGAGTATAATACAGGATAAGTAATGTAATGTATGTACACAGTGACTGTACCAGCAGAATAGTGAGCGCAGCTCTGGAGTATAATACAGGATAAGTAATGTAATGTATGTACACAGTGACTGTACCAGCAGAATAGTGAGCACAGCTCTGGAGTATAATACAGGATAAGTAATGTATGTATGTACACAGTGACTGTACCAGCAGAATAGTGAGCGCAGTTCTGGAGTATAATACAGAATAAGTAAGGTAATGTATGTACACAGTGACTGCACCAGCAGAATAGAGAGCACAGCTCTGGAGTATTATACAGGATAAGTAATGTAATGTATGTACACAGTGACTGCACCAGCAGAATAGTGAGCGCAGCTCTGGAGTATAATACAGGATAAGTAATTTAATGTATGTACACAGTGACTGTACCAGCAGAATAGTGAGCGCAGCTCTGGAGTTTAATACAGGATAAGTAATGTAATGTATGTACACAGTGACTGCACCAGCAGAATAGTGAGTACAGCTCTGGAGTATAATACAGGATAAGTAATGTAATGTATGTACACAGTGACTGCACCAGCAGAATAGTGAGTGCAGCTCTGGAGTATAATACAGGATAAGTAATGTAATGTATGTACACAGTGACCAGCAGAATAGTGAGCACAGCTCTGGAGTATAATACAGGATAAGTAATGTAATGTATGTACACAGTGACCAGCAGAATAGTGAGCGCAGCTCTGGAGTATAATACAGGATAAGTAATGTAATGTATGTACACAGTGACTGTACCAGCAGAATAGTGAGCGCAGCTCTGGAGTAGAATACAGGATAAGTAATGTAATGTATGTACACAGTGACTGTACCAGCAGAATAGTGAGCGCAGCTCTGGAGTATAATACAGGATTAGTAATGTAATGTATGTACACAGTGACTGCACAGCAGAATAGTGAGCGCAGCTCTGGAGTATAATACAGGATAAGTAATGTAATGTATGTACACAGTGACTGCACCAGCAGAATAGTGAGCGCAGCTCTGGAGTATAATACAGGATAAGTAATGTAATGTATGTACATAGTGACTGTACCAGCAGAATAGTGAGCGCAGCTCTGGAGTATAATACAGGATAAGTAATGTAATGTATGTACACAGTGACTGTACCAGCAGAATAGTGAGCGCAGCTCTGGAGTATGATACAGGATAAGTAATGTAATGTATGTACACAGTGACTGTACCAGCAGAATAGTGAGCGCAGCTCTGGAGTATAATACAGGATAAGTAATGTAATGTATGTACATAGTGACTGTACCAGCAGAATAGTGAGCGCAGCTCTGGAGTACAATACAGGATAAGTAATGTAATGTATGTACATAGTGACTGTACCAGAAGAATAGTGAGCGCAGCTCTGGATATATAATACAGGATAAGTAATGTAATGTATGTACACAGTGACTACACCAGCAGAATAGTGAGCGCAGCTCTGGAGTATAATACAGGATAAGTAATGTAATGTATGTACACAGTGACTGCACCAGCAGAATAGTGAGAGCAGCTCTGGAGTATAATACAGGATAAGTAATGTAATGTATGTACATAGTGACTGTACCAGCAGAATAGTGAGCGCAGCTCTGGAGTATAATACAGGATAAGTAATGTAATGTATGTACACAGTGACTGTACCAGCAGAATAGTGAGTGCAGCTCTGGAGTATAATACAGGATAAGTAATGTAATGTATGTACACAGTGACTGTACCAGCAGAATAGTGAGCGCAGCTCTGGAGTATAATACAGGATAAGTAATGTAATGTATGTACACAGTGACTGCACCAGCAGAATAGTGAGTGCAGCTCTGGAGTATAGTACAGAATAAGTAATGTAATGTATGTACACAGTGACTGCACCAGCAGAATAGTGAGCGCAGCTCTGGAGTATAATACAGGATAAGTAATGTAATGTATGTACACAGTGACTGCACCAGCAGAATAGTGAGCGCAGCTCTGGAGTATAATACAGGATAAGTAATGTAATGTATGTACACAGTGACTGTATCAGCAGAATAGTGAGCGCAGCTCTGGAGTATAATACAGGATAAGTAATGTAATGTATGTACACAGTGACTGTACCAGCAGAATAGTGAGTGCAGCTCTGGAGTATATAATACAGGATAAGTAATGTAATGTATGTACACAGTGACTGCACCAGCAGAATAGTGAGCGCAGCTCTGGAGTATAATACAGGATAAGTAATGTAATGTATGTACACAGTGACTGTACCAGCAGAATAGTGAGTGCAGCTCTGGAGTATATAATACAGGATAAGTAATGTAATGTATGTACACAGTGACTGTACCAGCAGAATAGTGAGCGCAGCTCTGGAGTATAATACAGGATAAGTAATGTAATGTATGTACACAGTGACTGCACCAGCAGAATAGTGAGCGCAGCTCTGGAGTATAATACAGGATAAGTAATGTAATGTATGTACACAGTGACTGTACCAGCAGAATAGTGAGCACAGCTCTGGAGTATAATACAGGATAAGTAATGTACGTATGTACACAGTGACTGTACCAG
This sequence comes from Leptodactylus fuscus, assembly GCF_031893055.1. Taxonomy (NCBI): domain Eukaryota; kingdom Metazoa; phylum Chordata; class Amphibia; order Anura; family Leptodactylidae; genus Leptodactylus; species Leptodactylus fuscus. The sequence continues at coordinate 6,036,754 of NC_134270.1, forward strand.
CAGAATAGTGAGCGCAGTTCTGGAGTATAATACAGGATAAGTAATTTAATGTATGTACACAGTGACTGTACCAGCAGAATAGTGAGCGCAGCTCTGGAGTTTAATACAGGATAAGTAATGTAATGTATGTACACAGTGACTGCACCAGCAGAATAGTGAGTACAGCTCTGGAGTATAATACAGGATAAGTAATGTAATGTATGTACACAGTGACTGCACCAGCAGAATAGTGAGTGCAGCTCTGGAGTATAATACAGGATAAGTAATGTAATGTATGTACACAGTGACCAGCAGAATAGTGAGCACAGCTCTGGAGTATAGTACAGGATAAGTAATGTAATGTATGTACACAGTGACTGTACCAGCAGAATAGTGAGCGCAGCTCTGGAGTAGAATACAGGATAAGTAATGTAATGTATGTACACAGTGACTGTACCAGCAGAATAGTGAGCGCAGCTCTGGAGTATAATACAGGATTAGTAATGTAATGTATGTACACAGTGACTGCACAGCAGAATAGTGAGCGCAGCTCTGGAGTATAATACAGGATAAGTAATGTAATGTATGTACACAGTGACTGCACCAGCAGAATAGTGAGCGCAGCTCTGGAGTATAATACAGGATAAGTAATGTAATGTATGTACATAGTGACTGTACCAGCAGAATAGTGAGCGCAGCTCTGGAGTATAATACAGGATAAGTAATGTAATGTATGTACACAGTGACTGTACCAGCAGAATAGTGAGCGCAGCTCTGGAGTATGATACAGGATAAGTAATGTAATGTATGTACACAGTGACTGTACCAGCAGAATAGTGAGCGCAGCTCTGGAGTATAATACAGGATAAGTAATGTAATGTATGTACATAGTGACTGTACCAGCAGAATAGTGAGCGCAGCTCTGGAGTACAATACAGGATAAGTAATGTAATGTATGTACACAGTGACTGTACCAGAAGAATAGTGAGCGCAGCTCTGGATATATAATACAGGATAAGTAATGTAATGTATGTACACAGTGACTACACCAGCAGAATAGTGAGCGCAGCTCTGGAGTATAATACAGGATAAGTAATGTAATGTATGTACACAGTGACTGCACCAGCAGAATAGTGAGAGCAGCTCTGGAGTATAATACAGGATAAGTAATGTAATGTATGTACATAGTGACTGTACCAGCAGAATAGTGAGCGCAGCTCTGGAGTATAATACAGGATAAGTAATGTAATGTATGTACACAGTGACTGTACCAGCAGAATAGTGAGTGCAGCTCTGGAGTATATAATACAGGATAAGTAATGTAATGTATGTACACAGTGACTGCACCAGCAGAATAGTGAGCGCAGCTCTGGAGTATAATACAGGATAAGTAATGTAATGTATGTACACAGTGACTGTACCAGCAGAATAGTGAGTGCAGCTCTGGAGTATATAATACAGGATAAGTAATGTAATGTATGTACACAGTGACTGTACCAGCAGAATAGTGAGCGCAGCTCTGGAGTATAATACAGGATAAGTAATGTAATGTATGTACACAGTGACTGTACCAGCAGAATAGTGAGCGCAGCTCTGGAGTATAATACAGGATAAGTAATGTAATGTATGTACACAGTGACTGTACCAGCAGAATAGTGAGCACAGCTCTGGAGTATAATACAGGATAAGTAATGTATGTATGTACACAGTGACTGTACCAGCAGAATAGTGAGCGCAGTTCTGGAGTATAATACAGAATAAGTAAGGTAATGTATGTACACAGTGACTGCACCAGCAGAATAGAGAGCACAGCTCTGGAGTATTATACAGGATAAGTAATGTAATGTATGTACACAGTGACTGCACCAGCAGAATAGTGAGCGCAGCTCTGGAGTATAATACAGGATAAGTAATTTAATGTATGTACACAGTGACTGTACCAGCAGAATAGTGAGCGCAGCTCTGGAGTTTAATACAGGATAAGTAATGTAATGTATGTACACAGTGACTGCACCAGCAGAATAGTGAGTACAGCTCTGGAGTATAATACAGGATAAGTAATGTAATGTATGTACACAGTGACTGCACCAGCAGAATAGTGAGTGCAGCTCTGGAGTATAATACAGGATAAGTAATGTAATGTATGTACACAGTGACCAGCAGAATAGTGAGCACAGCTCTGGAGTATAATACAGGATAAGTAATGTAATGTATGTACACAGTGACCAGCAGAATAGTGAGCGCAGCTCTGGAGTATAATACAGGATAAGTAATGTAATGTATGTACACAGTGACTGTACCAGCAGAATAGTGAGCGCAGCTCTGGAGTAGAATACAGGATAAGTAATGTAATGTATGTACACAGTGACTGTACCAGCAGAATAGTGAGCGCAGCTCTGGAGTATAATACAGGATTAGTAATGTAATGTATGTACACAGTGACTGCACAGCAGAATAGTGAGCGCAGCTCTGGAGTATAATACAGGATAAGTAATGTAATGTATGTACACAGTGACTGCACCAGCAGAATAGTGAGCGCAGCTCTGGAGTATAATACAGGATAAGTAATGTAATGTATGTACATAGTGACTGTACCAGCAGAATAGTGAGCGCAGCTCTGGAGTATAATACAGGATAAGTAATGTAATGTATGTACACAGTGACTGTACCAGCAGAATAGTGAGCGCAGCTCTGGAGTATGATACAGGATAAGTAATGTAATGTATGTACACAGTGACTGTACCAGCAGAATAGTGAGCGCAGCTCTGGAGTATAATACAGGATAAGTAATGTAATGTATGTACATAGTGACTGTACCAGCAGAATAGTGAGCGCAGCTCTGGAGTACAATACAGGATAAGTAATGTAATGTATGTACATAGTGACTGTACCAGAAGAATAGTGAGCGCAGCTCTGGATATATAATACAGGATAAGTAATGTAATGTATGTACACAGTGACTACACCAGCAGAATAGTGAGCGCAGCTCTGGAGTATAATACAGGATAAGTAATGTAATGTATGTACACAGTGACTGCACCAGCAGAATAGTGAGAGCAGCTCTGGAGTATAATACAGGATAAGTAATGTAATGTATGTACATAGTGACTGTACCAGCAGAATAGTGAGCGCAGCTCTGGAGTATAATACAGGATAAGTAATGTAATGTATGTACACAGTGACTGTACCAGCAGAATAGTGAGTGCAGCTCTGGAGTATAATACAGGATAAGTAATGTAATGTATGTACACAGTGACTGTACCAGCAGAATAGTGAGCGCAGCTCTGGAGTATAATACAGGATAAGTAATGTAATGTATGTACACAGTGACTGCACCAGCAGAATAGTGAGTGCAGCTCTGGAGTATAGTACAGAATAAGTAATGTAATGTATGTACACAGTGACTGCACCAGCAGAATAGTGAGCGCAGCTCTGGAGTATAATACAGGATAAGTAATGTAATGTATGTACACAGTGACTGCACCAGCAGAATAGTGAGCGCAGCTCTGGAGTATAATACAGGATAAGTAATGTAATGTATGTACACAGTGACTGTATCAGCAGAATAGTGAGCGCAGCTCTGGAGTATAATACAGGATAAGTAATGTAATGTATGTACACAGTGACTGTACCAGCAGAATAGTGAGTGCAGCTCTGGAGTATATAATACAGGATAAGTAATGTAATGTATGTACACAGTGACTGCACCAGCAGAATAGTGAGCGCAGCTCTGGAGTATAATACAGGATAAGTAATGTAATGTATGTACACAGTGACTGTACCAGCAGAATAGTGAGTGCAGCTCTGGAGTATATAATACAGGATAAGTAATGTAATGTATGTACACAGTGACTGTACCAGCAGAATAGTGAGCGCAGCTCTGGAGTATAATACAGGATAAGTAATGTAATGTATGTACACAGTGACTGTACCAGCAGAATAGTGAGCGCAGCTCTGGAGTATAATACAGGATAAGTAATGTAATGTATGTACACAGTGACTGTACCAGCAGAATAGTGAGCACAGCTCTGGAGTATAATACAGGATAAGTAATGTACGTATGTACACAGTGACTGTACCAGCAGAATAGTGAGCGCAGTTCTGGAGTATAATACAGGATAAGTAATTTAATGTATGTACACAGTGACTGTACCAGCAGAATAGTGAGCGCAGCTCTGGAGTTTAATACAGGATAAGTAATGTAATGTATGTACACAGTGACTGCACCAGCAGAATAGTGAGTACAGCTCTGGAGTATAATACAGGATAAGTAATGTAATGTATGTACACAGTGACTGCACCAGCAGAATAGTGAGTGCAGCTCTGGAGTATAATACAGGATAAGTAATGTAATGTATGTACACAGTGACCAGCAGAATAGTGAGCACAGCTCTGGAGTATAGTACAGGATAAGTAATGTAATGTATGTACACAGTGACTGTACCAGCAGAATAGTGAGCGCAGCTCTGGAGTAGAATACAGGATAAGTAATGTAATGTATGTACACAGTGACTGTACCAGCAGAATAGTGAGCGCAGCTCTGGAGTATAATACAGGATTAGTAATGTAATGTATGTACACAGTGACTGCACAGCAGAATAGTGAGCGCAGCTCTGGAGTATAATACAGGATAAGTAATGTAATGTATGTACACAGTGACTGCACCAGCAGAATAGTGAGCGCAGCTCTGGAGTATAATACAGGATAAGTAATGTAATGTATGTACATAGTGACTGTACCAGCAGAATAGTGAGCGCAGCTCTGGAGTATAATACAGGATAAGTAATGTAATGTATGTACACAGTGACTGTACCAGCAGAATAGTGAGCGCAGCTCTGGAGTATGATACAGGATAAGTAATGTAATGTATGTACACAGTGACTGTACCAGCAGAATAGTGAGCGCAGCTCTGGAGTATAATACAGGATAAGTAATGTAATGTATGTACATAGTGACTGTACCAGCAGAATAGTGAGCGCAGCTCTGGAGTACAATACAGGATAAGTAATGTAATGTATGTACACAGTGACTGTACCAGAAGAATAGTGAGCGCAGCTCTGGATATATAATACAGGATAAGTAATGTAATGTATGTACACAGTGACTACACCAGCAGAATAGTGAGCGCAGCTCTGGAGTATAATACAGGATAAGTAATGTAATGTATGTACACAGTGACTGCACCAGCAGAATAGTGAGAGCAGCTCTGGAGTATAATACAGGATAAGTAATGTAATGTATGTACATAGTGACTGTACCAGCAGAATAGTGAGCGCAGCTCTGGAGTATAATACAGGATAAGTAATGTAATGTATGTACACAGTGACTGTACCAGCAGAATAGTGAGTGCAGCTCTGGAGTATAATACAGGATAAGTAATGTAATGTATGTACACAGTGACTGTACCAGCAGAATAGTGAGCGCAGCTCTGGAGTATAATACAGGATAAGTAATGTAATGTATGTACACAGTGACTGCACCAGCAGAATAGTGAGTGCAGCTCTGGAGTATAGTACAGAATAAGTAATGTAATGTATGTACACAGTGACTGCACCAGCAGAATAGTGAGCGCAGCTCTGGAGTATAATACAAGATAAGTAATGTAATGTATGTACACAGTGACTGTACCAGCAGAATAGTGAGCGCAGCTCTGGAGTATAGTACAGGATAAGTAATGTAATGTATGTACACAGTGACTGCACCAGTAGAATAGTGAGCGCAGCTCTGGAGTATAATACAGGATAAGTAATGTAATGTATGTACACAGTGACTGTACCAGCAGAATAGTGAGCCCAGCTCTGGAGTATAATACAGGATAAGTAATGTAATGTATGTACGCAGTGACTGCACCAGCAGAATAGTGAGCGCAGCTCTGGAGTATAATACAGGATAAGTAATGTAATGTATGTACACAGTGACTGCACCAGCAGAATAGTGAGCGCAGCTCTGGAGTATAATACAGGATAAGTAATGTAATGTATGTACACAGTGACTGTACCAGCAGAATAGTGAGCGCAGCTCTGGAGTATAATACAGGATAAGTAATGTAATGTATGTACACAGTGACTGCACCAGCAGAATAGTGAGCGCAGCTCTGGAGTATAATACAGGATAAGTAATGTAATGTATGTACACAGTGACTGCACCAGCAGAATAGTGAGCGCAGCTCTGGAGTATGATACAGGATAAGTAATGTAATGTATGTACACAGTGACTGTACCAGCAGAATAGTGAGCGCAGCTCTGGAGTATAATACAGGATAAGTAATGTATGTACACAGTGACTGTACCAGCAGAATAGTGAGCGCAGCTCTGTAGTATAATACAGGATAAGTAATGTAATGTATGTACACAGTGACTGTACCAGCAGAATAGTGAGCGCAGCTCTGGAGTATAATACAGGATAAGTAATGTAATGTATGTACACAGTGACTGCACCAGCAGAATAGTGAGCGCAGCTCTGGAGTATAATACAGGATAAGTAATGTAATGTATGTACACAGTGACTGTACCAGCAGAATAGTGAGCGCAGCTCTGGAGTATAATACAGGATAAGTAATGTAATGTATGTACACAGTGACTGTACCAGCAGAATAGTGAGTGCAGCTCTGGAGTATAATACAGGATAAGTAATGTAATGTATGTACACAGTGACTGTACCAGCAGAATAGTGAGCGCAGCTCTGGAGTATAATACAGGATTTATCTCAGGATATGTATTGTGGCTCAGTCTTATATGTAGATGTATATATTCGGTCTGTGTAGTATTTGGGTTGCTCTGGGTTCACCACTTTCTATTCCCCCTAATAACATGGTGTCTCTACCCCCGGCAGGTCTTCTCCGTCCCCTCTCGCTACTCCCACTCTCCGCTCCATCCATCTTCCTGGAGGTCTCAGCACTTTGTCTCCCATTACTATAAACATCTTCCTTGTACAAGTCAATAACTCTGATGATTAATTTCCATCTCCAGGATCCTAAAAATTCCTGGCGGCTTCTTAAGTAAGGAGATGGTATTTTTAAAGGTTTTAGTGTAATCTGGGGGGGGGGGCGCGCAGACCTTCTCCCAATTTACTGCCATTAATATCCTGGTAGCCGCAGTCCTGGACAGTGTGAACTGGAAACACTAAGAGAAATGGAGGAGAAGGACTTGTGATGGTCGTGAGAATCCAAACGTGTCAAAACTTTACCAATTCTGGTTGAATTTCTCATAAAGAAACTTACAGAAGCTTTAGAGTTATTGGTAGTATAACGTGGCACTAGGACTGGTGGTATACAGGAGTATACAGATACTGTGGGTGATATAGATATCTATATAATTCTATAGAACATTGTGAGATACAAATTATACATTGTATATCATTGTTTGTGCGCTGATTTGGCGGTATTATAATACAGACACTGCTGCCGTTATAGGCTTGTGTTATATTGCGGGGGTGGGGGGTTATATTTTAGATCTTTGCACCCCACACCCCATCATCTAGTGCACATTATGATTAGATCCTATCAGTCAGGTGACCCTGAGGTTCCCGGGATATCTTATAAGATTTGCAGAAATTCCATAAGAGTTTTGCAATTCCCCATAAGATTCAGGAGAATCCGTCCCCTTATCGGAAAGTGCGAGCGCGGCTTCATCCTGATAGACACATTCAGCACATGTCCCATGGCCGCCCCTGGAAGCTCATAAACCAGGGATTAAATTCAGGAAGGATCACGGAGATCTTACAACAACATTTTCACAAAGCTAATCAGACGTTCGGCATTTCCACTTGGCAATGAGTCAGGTCAGCGCCGGTGCCAGATGGAAGTCACAAAGCTCTATACAAATAATAGTATCTGCTATCTGTACATGGAGGGACCTCTCCGGCTCTGCTTCATGTGACATCAGTCAGGGTTACCCAGCTTCAATGTTCTGATGGGCCTGCAAGACCGGAGGGGCCATCAAAGGGCCACCAGGACATAGGAACAGTGAGGCAGAGATCGTATTGGTGGCTTCCTTGTAGATATAGTGGTAACAGAAAGTCCGCAGAGGAAAACTCTGTGAACTTTCCGTTCAAAGTGGGGCAGGAAGAACCACGATACGTACCCACCGCAGTTTATTCCGCAGCGCTAATCATCCTGTGGGGCCTTAGCCTCTCTGTAGATATGGGGACTACTATCTACATTAGGAATACAGGTCCTGAAATCCCACCAATTACAACTTCTCTATTTTTTCACACTAGTTTTGTAGATAATACCCGGTCACAATAAAAGTACACCTCTGTAGTAATCTACTGTCAAAGTGACCAGGAGTAACCTGATAGGCAGTTGGGGCTGGGGGACAGGGGAAGCATGGAGTTGCCCGGCTATTCAGATGAATTGCCAGGCAGCTCCTGTATTTACAGCAGGTATTACCAGGCAGTTCATTTGAATTGACAGCCAGCTCTTGTAGGTGGAGAGTCATCCAGGTATAAAATTTTGCACCTGCATCACTCCACAGCTGTAGCAATGTGTATGTGAAGAACAGACAGCGCACAGAGGATATCCACGTCCTGTCCATTTTTTTTTTAGAACCTCCATTGACATGAATGGATGAGATTGAGAAAAAAATAGTGCATGGCATGTGTCTATGGGCATGAAAAACAGTGAAACAATTGGCTACTGATAGTATTGAAAAAGTCAGTGATTGATCCTATGACAGTAACTATGTAACAAACTATACATGTAAGTGATCAGTAACTATGTAACAAACTGTACATGTAACTACACAATATGAATAATTCTAGAATATAAAAATCATTTATTATTATATTTTGGCACCCAAGTCTGTAACTTTTTCCATCTTCACGCTAAATACAGGCTGGTCCTGACTCCCAACTCCGCAGCCCTGTTAAGGCTGTGTTCACATCTTCTTATATAAATGGTGCATGCGCCAGGTGAAATCCCGGTGTATACGCTTAGCGCAGCCATGTCATTGGCCAGTTGGAGGCCTGAGGAGTTTTGTCCTGTATGGTGGTGGTGTTGGCCGATACACACCTTTTGTTATCCATACAGGAACGCACAGCAGGATACGCGTTTCGATACTGCCGACCATATACTTGTGTTTTTTTTTTACTGTCTAGCACTGTGCTGTACATTTGCCCTGGTGCGGTTATATACTGGGAACAGTCCTGACTTCCTATATATATATATATATATATATATATATATATATATATATATCCTACATGAGGTGTGGACAGAGTCTTATAGAAAGAGTTGCAAAATACGATCAACCGCGACCATCCAATGGGCCATGGTGTGAATCCCAGTGGTGGGCGACGAGGATTAGCCAAAAACTGAGATTGTGATGGGCACGGAAAGTCACCAAGACCCAAATCAGAAAGAGGTATTCCTGGTATTGTAAGGGTGGACATGCACAATAAATGAGCACCGTTTGGGGGGGGGGGGGGCATCAACCATCTAAAGTGTATAGGGGTCCGTGGGAAACCAAGGACAGGTAAGTACCTAAAATGCGTTATCCTGGACAAATCCTTTAAATATATTTAGACTCCCTATATAGTATATCCAGACCCCAGACCAAACCCCCAAAATATATTCACACCCCAGATCAAACATACTCAGACCCCACACCGGCCCCCCTCCCACTTACGGGATAATAATGCTTCACCACATTATAGACCCCCTGTATACAGCACAAGCCTTATGTAGTGCCTGGCGATGACCAGACAGGTCGCCCCCTATAGGTCACCCCTTAAAGATCCCCCCGATTAATCCCTAGTGATCTGTGTAACCCGACGGTGAATGACTATGGGCTATCGCTAGGCCAGCGAGGTGCTAACACTGGTGCTATTAGTCTTCATGGCAGGCGGTAATATGATAGATGGCGCCATTAGGCCGACTCTCCGTTCTGTACTGATGTCACCCATCTATAGTTACAGGGGGGCCCCGCGCTGCACAAGTATCCTGGGTCTCCTCATTAGGGTTTTCCCGCTCAGCCCCCCGCCCGGTCATTTGGATAATTTTTCTTCCTTTCCATTTCTTTCATGTGTCTTCAGATCTAACAGAGATGTCTGATGTAACAACAGAAAACACTGGCGGGGGTAGGGGCGCCGAGATGATTATTATATTCCCCGAGGCGAGGGCTGTGCAGGAACAGAAAGCCGTGGTGGCGCCACACCTGTAATCAGGTTATATGGGGTACTGCAGCCAAGGCCCAGTCACTGACCTGCAATACCAGGCACAATCTGTGGACAGGGGTGGCGCTGTATGAAGTAGAGGGGTCTGTGCAGGAGAGGCAGGTGCAGTGTTGCAAGGGGAACATGGCAGATGGGGGACCTTGATAGAGATGTTATGTTACTGCCCATGTCAGGATCCAAGTGACACAAAGAGATCAAGATGCAGAAATCCTAGCAAGTAGCATCAAACTAACCTCCAGCCACGTCTATGCACAGCGGGGCCCGGTCCGGGGTCCACGGCCGCCATAGGCAGGTGATAACTGGCGTCAGCGGCTTCACCACATACCACAATATATTGCAGGGATATCCTCTTCTGTTTGTCTTTCATAAGCTCTGAGGTGTCATAAACCCATCAGGAGACATCAGATCCAGCCCAAAGTCATTTATAGACGGACTCGAAACCCGCAACGTCCTTGAGAGCCATCGCTGGACATCCAGGAGACATTTGTCCTCATAATATTGGACCTTCTAAGCTCCGCGTAATGAGAACATCGCATGTAAAAGGGTCAGCCAAACCCGACACCTGATCCCGGACACAACCAACTGCAACATACAGACAGAATAAATAAAGAAACATTGTAGCCACTGCATGTATATTGTGGGAGCAGGGGGTATATAGAGGTTTGCATTGCATGTACAAGGGCCCGGGTCTCTTCACAGATTACACCACACACCAGACAGTATATATAACCTTGTCCCATTCATGGCTGCTATTACATCACAAAACCAAATGCAACAGAGAGGGGATCGCAACGTCCGCACAGCAGCCACCTAACATAGCTGATCTGCAGGAGTCCTGGGTGTCAGACCCCACTGATCTTTTATTGGTCACCAATTTTTAAAGTAGATCATCAATAAATAAAAAAACACCTGGCACCTGCACCGATCAGCCGTTTGGGTAAGGGCTGCTTCTGTGTTACAGACCACGTGATATTAAGTTCATCAGTCACGTGGCCTGTTTGTGGCCTGGACTCGTGTGACCGAAGGGTGCTGAGCTGCAATACCAAGCACAGCCACTATACAATGTTGTTGCACCCTGGAGAAAGGGTTTTTCCCAAAACGCGTTGCGTCCAGCGCTCCATCGCCTCATTTTTTGCAATCTTCTAGACTATACAATGTGTGGTGCTTGCCAAGCAGTGAAGACACCCCAATGAATGCTGCAGCCTCTACAATTCGGCTGATTGGTAGGGGTGCTGGTGCCGGCCCCCACTGATCTTATAGGCCATATTTAGGATGCCTCATTGGATTCTATTGGCGCAGCGTTGGCCCTAGACGTTGACATCACGTACGATGACCGTTTCTTAGACAAGCCGCGGTATCATGTCCGAACTGGAGAGCGTCCGTGCGGGGCCACGTCTGCTCCATCATTGGATGCGTCCGGTCCATTGGATTCTATTGGCGCAGCGTTGGCCCTAGACGTTGACATCACGTACGATGACCGTTTCTTAGACAAGCCGCGGTATCATGTCCGAGCTGGAGAGCGTCCGTGCGGGGCCACATCTGCTCCATCATTGGATGCGTCCAGTCCATTGGATTATTATTCTCGCGGCCCCGAATAATTATAGAATAAGCAATAACAGAGACGTATTCTACACAAATAAACCCGGCAGGAGACAGCGCTGCAGAGAAAGGGACGCTATTGGCCGCTGATCCGGCTCCGGAGTGCCTCCTTGTGTTAAAAATAACATTCATTACCCAGGACGAGTAGCTGAGATTTCCATAAATAAACGCTGAGGCCTGTTAATAATTTTTTTGGGGGGGGGGGGCAGCCTGCTCAGCTATCTCCTGCGTCCACAGATTCCCTGACCCAGGCACCGCTTTCAGGATCAGCTCGTACGGCTTGCACAGGACGAGGGAATGTTTGCCTTGGGTCAGCTCCACCGACCCTGCAAACACCTCTCGTCTGTGCGGGGCCGAGACTCCATTCACTCCAGTCAATGTGTTTGCAATTGATAACCAGTAATAGTTTCCAGAGTCAGGAAATTGTCCTTAGCGGGACTGGAATGGGGCAGCGTGCGGGGCAGCGAATACACGGCCGACGCCTGCACGAAACTGCACTGCCATGAAAGGAACATTTGTGTGCTGAAAAGAATAGGGATTAGACTTGTCCTGGATAACTGGGACTCGACACGTCCAGGAGACGCGCCATGCGGAGAGGGAATCCATCGCCGGCACATAAACTGGTTATTACGGTTTTTTATGGCTGAATTTGATATTTTCTCTTCTTTGCAGGGCTCTGGAGGCGGCCATCTTGCTGCAACAGCAGTTTGCGAGATTTGCTTTACAGCAGGTACACTGACGAATAAAAGGGTCACACAAGCATTTGGGTTTACGTCTTTTGGGTCCACATAGGGAGAGCTATGTTCTGACCTTGTGACTTTAAGGCTCCAGATCTCTCCATCCACTACAGGTTGCAACGTGGGACCTATCATCTTATAGGCTCTCATACATACATGTGACTTGTAACTATGTAGCATATGATCAGTTCTGCAGACTCCTCTCATGTAACTATGTAGCATATGATCAGTTCTGCAGTACTGATGAGAAGAATCTGCAGAACTGATCATATGCTACATAGTTACATGAGAGGAATCTGCAGAACTGATCATATGTTACATAGTTACATGAGAGGAATCTGCAGAACTGATCATATGCTACATAGTTACATGAGAGGAGTCTGCAGAACTGATCATATGCTACATAGTTACATGAGAGGAATCTGCAGAACTGATCATATGTTACATAGTTACATGAGAGGAGTCTGCAGAACTGATCATATGCTACATAGTTACATGAGAGGAATCTGCAGAACTGATCATATGCTACATAGTTACATGAGAGGAGTCTGCAGAACTGATCATATGTTACATAGTTACATGAGAGGAATCTGCAGAACTGATCATATGCTACATAGTTACATGAGAGGAATCTGCAGAACTGATCATATGCTACATAGTTACCTGAGAGGAGTCTGCAGAACTGATCATATGTTACATAGTTACATGAGAGGAATCTGCAGAACTGATCATATGCTACATAGTTACCTGAGAGGAGGAATCTGCAGAACTGATCATATGCTACATAGTTACATGAGAGGAGTCTGCAGAACTGATCATATGCTACATAGTTACATGAGAGGAGGAATCTGCAGAACTGATCATATGCTACATAGTTACATGAGAGGAGTCTGCAGAACTGATCATATGCTACATAGTTACATGAGAGGAGTCTGCAGAACTGATCATATGCTACATAGTTACATGAGAGGAGTCTGCAGAACTGATCATATGTTACATAGTTACAAGTCACATTTATGAGACAGCCAAGATGATTGTCTATAACATGATGGGTCTCACGTTCCAAGCTATAGTGGATTAGAAGATCCTGGGCCTGAAAGCCACAAGCTCAGAACATTGTTACCCTTTTGCTCCTCAGTGTACTTGGAAATAAGAAAAGTCAAAAAATGATTCATAGATGTCTATGGGAGATTGTAGTGAGCATGCTCAGAGTTGTTTGCAGCAGTCTCTGTGCAGGGAGAAAGGCTGAACTGTCATTACAAACATCAGAGAATGAAACTGAAGAAAAGTCAAAAACTGATTTGTAGACGCCTATGGAAGAGTGTAGTGAGCATGCTCAGAGTCATGTATAGGAAAAGGAACGAGGAATTGAACTGTCATTAGAAACATAAGACATTCAATCATAAGCAAACTAAGTAATGTATAAGTCATAGACTATTATGGGAGACTGTAGTGGGCATGCTCTGAGATATGTACAGTAGTATCTGTGGAGGAAGAAGAAGATGAAGTGTCATAAAAACATATCAGACCTTAACCCTTAAGTCCTATCATGGTGTCTGTCCTAATGATATGTCTATGGTAGCGGTGTATGATAGGACTTAAGGGTTAAACATAGGAGAACTCAGCCAAAAATGGCTTCTAGACTTCTATGGGAGATTGTAGTGAGCGTGCTCAGAGTCTTGTATGGTATTCTCTGCAGGGGGGGCTGAACTGTCGTAAGAAATATAAGACATGTAATGTAACAGAATGAAGTAGAAATGATTTGTAGACTTCTATGTAGTCTTGGCGGCCACATCTGGGCGTGCGGCTACCACTATGTTACTCTATTGTTAGCAGGGGGTTCGGGATGAGACGACACCTTATAGCAGACTGTGATTCCACGTATGTGAGCAGCTTTACACAGATCAGGCTGCCTCCTGGCACTGAGACAATGGTGGGCGTCTGGCTGATGATCGGGGCCACCTTCCAGCCCTTCCTAAATCCACCAGAGAACAGAATCGCCGAGTCCCAGGGAATGTATTAGGAGGAATATGTGATTCTGTGATACAGGACAGGTCTAGTACGGATTGTGGTGGGGGGGCTGGGCTGGGGTTTATTACCGTCCCCCCTAATTAGAAGGCAGGTCATCTTTAATGTGATGCCAGCAGACAGATCAGCATCGGAGCCCTGTTTGATGTCAGGCAATATCCAGAGGATGAAGTCATCGCGCCCATGAAAGCCTCATTTACCCCTATTGAATCAATCTGGGGCTGCTGTATACACTCGCTTCCAATTATATCCAGGTTGAGGCCGTTCTGTCTGATATTTCGCCATCGGATTTGTGACATGTTCCCCCGTCATAGCCCAGATTTCCTTCTAGATCGGTCAGTAGATCTCGCCCGCGGAGCTTGCAATTGTTCTTCATTCTTGGAATATGAGAGCAGGTAAAGAAAAGCAACCGCAGGAGCGAGAAGATTGAATAGGGGGCCGAGTCTCTTCTCTGCCCTGGGGGTCTGTTACAATGTTTCAGGTAAAATCTAGAGATGGCGAAACTCATGAGATTCATTCTGCAAATAGTCACAAGTAGGGCTGAGCCGATCTAGAGATTTCAGGACTGATTTCTGGAAACTGTATAACTTGGAAATGGAGCAGAAATGTAACAGAATGTAACGATGGAGGATACAGTGCGTCCACATCACAACACACATCGTATCCTTCATATCACCGCCATTATATCAACAACGAGGGAGGATTTGAAGGCAGACAATGAACCTATGGCAAGTCTGAATAAAGACAAAGCCAGGAAGTGTTGTCATGGGGTCCACCAGAGCTGCAGGATTCAGTCCTGTCACTTTAGGCATTACTATTAGATACCTTGATGATTATATATTCTTTCATCCAGAGTCTGACCAAGGAGACGAGGATACAGGTTTCCCTTCTGCTGCCGTATAATAACCCGGCGGGTGGATGAGTCCGATATAAAGAGCGAGGAGACGATATAACACTGAGCACTGGATACAGCTTTCTGGAGAACGTCACTGTATGAGGCGAGCTGCTCCTTAGGAGACGGCGACCCATAAACCTGAAGGTTCTCAAGAGCTGCAAGAGGCGATGACCATCAGAGCTTCTAGTGGGGGAACTACAGGAAGAATCTGCCAAGATAATACTAAACTGCAGGAGAAACAAGGAGCCAAAGCCTAAAGACCAGGACGTGAGAAGACAAAGGCCGATGTCAGGTCCAAATAATAGGTTATATATAGTGTGGCTATAGTGACTGCACCAGCAGAATAGTGAGCGCAGCTCTGGAGTATAATACAGGATAAGTAATGTAATGTATGTACACAGTGACTGCACCAGCAGAATAGTGAGCGCAGCTCTGGAGTATAATACAGGATAAGTAATGTAATGTATGAACACAGTGACTGCACCAGCAGAATAGTGAGCGCAGCTCTGGAGTATAATACAGGATAAGTAATGTAATGTATGTACACAGTGACTGTACCAGCAGAATAGTGAGCGCAGCTCTGGAGTATATAATACAGGATAAGTAATGTAATGTATGTACACAGTGACTGTACCAGCAGAATAGTGAGCGCAGCTCTGGAGTACAATACAGGATAAGTAATGTAATGTATGTACGCAGTGACTGTACCAGCAGAATAGTGAGCGCAGCTCTGGAGTATAATACAGGATACGTAATGTAATGTATGTACACAGTGACTGCACCAGCAGAATAGTGAGCGCAGCTCTGGAGTATAATACAGGATAAGTAATGTAATGTATGTACACAGTGACTGCACCAGCAGAATAGTGAGCGCAGCTCTGGAGTATAATACAGGATAAGTAATGTAATGTATGTACACAGTGACTGCACCAGCAGAATAGTGAGCGCAGCTCTGGAGTATAATACAGGATACGTAATGTAATGTATGTACACAGTGACTGCACCGGCAGAATAGTGAGCGCAGCTCTGGAGTATAATACAGGATAAGTAATGTAATGTATGTACACAGTGACTGTACCGGCAGAATAGTGAGCGCAGCTCTGGAGAATAATACAGGATAAGTAATGTAATGTATGTACACAGTGACTGCACCAGCAGAATAGTGAGCGCAGCTCTGGAGTATAATACAGGATAAGCAATGTAATGTATGTACACAGTGACTGCACCAGCAGAATAGTGAGCGCAGCTCTGGGGGATAATACAGGATAAGTAATGTAATGTATGTACACAGTGACTGTACCAGCAGAATAGTGAGCGCAGCTCTGGAGTATAATACAGGATAAGTAATGTAATGTATGTACACAGTGACTGCACCAGCAGAATAGTGAGCGCAGCTCTGGAGTATAATACAGGATAAGTAATGTAATGTATGTACACAGTGACTGCACCAGCAGAATAGTGAGCGCAGCTCTGGAGTATGATACAGGATAAGTAATGTAATGTATGTACACAGTGACTGCACCAGCAGAATAGTGAGCGCAGCTCTGGAGTATGATACAGGATAAGTAATGTAATGTATGTACACAGTGACTGTACCAGCAGAATAGTGAGCGCAGCTCTGGAGTATGATACAGGATAAGTAATGTAATGTATGTACACAGTGACTGTACCAGCAGAATAGTGAGCGCAGCTCTGGAGTATAATACAGGATAAGTAATGTAATGTATGTACACAGTGACTGCACCAGCAGAATAGTGAGCGCAGCTCTGGAGTATAATACAGGATAAGTAATGTAATGTATGTACACAGTGACTGCACCAGCAGAATAGTGAGCGCAGCTCTGGAGTATAATACAGGATAAGTAATGTAATGTATGTACACAGTGACTGCACCAGCAGAATAGTGAGCGCAGCTCTGGAGTATAATACAGGATAAGTAATGTAATGTATGTACACAGTGACTGCACCAGCAGAATAGTGAGCGCAGCTCTGGAGTATAATACAGGATAAGTAATGTAATGTATGTACACAGTGACTGCACCAGCAGAATAGTGAGCGCAGCTCTGGAGTATAATACAGGATAAGTAATGTAATGTATGTACACAGTGACTGCACCAGCAGAATAGTGAGCGCAGCTCTGGAGTATAATACAGGATAAGTAATGTAATGTATGTACACAGTGACTGCACCAGCAGAATAGTGAGCGCAGCTCTGGAGTATAATACAGGATAAGTAATGTAATGTATGTACACAGTGACTGCACCAGCAGAATAGTGAGCGCAGCTCTGGAGTATAATACAGGATAAGTAATGTAATGTATGTACACAGTGACTGCACCAGCAGAATAGTGAGCGCAGCTCTGGAGTATAATACAGGATAAGTAATGTAATGTATGTACACAGTGACTGCACCAGCAGAATAGTGAGCGCAGCTCTGGGGTATAATACAGGATAAGTAATGTAATGTATGTACACAGTGACTGCACCAGCAGAATAGTGAGCGCAGCTCTGGAGTATAATACAGGATAAGTAATGTAATGTATGTACACAGTGACTGCACCAGCAGAATAGTGAGCGCAGCTCTGGAGTATAATACAGGATGTAACTCAGGAGCAGTAACTCTTTTTTAGCAGGACTCCATCAGATGAGCAGGTAATACATTTTGACACATTTCGTTGTCTTTGCAGCTGAAACAATATGATAAATGTCTCTCGTTGTTTTCTCCTCCATGAAGGGGCTGCCAATTAATCACTTTTGTTACAATTCCGCTAATGCCTGTGTGATGAGATTGTAAACTTAATGAGCTTCCTCGCCATCCCCAGCAAATTAGCTGCAAGTACCAGGAGCTTACACACAATTTCCCCAACAAAATGTGAAAAGACATAAGCCACAAGTACAGCGTCCTCCTGCTAATGAATACATGACAAGATGATAATGACTGAAGGAGGAAAATCCCCAAGTACCGAGCCCAGAATCTAGATGAGCGCAGGAGCAAGAGCGGACTACTGAAGATGACTCATTGTCTGCACATCATGGAAGTCGCCATATTGTACTCCAACCAAATATTAGGAGAATCTATAAAAAATTGTCCTATATAAAAGGTTTCTATCCCCAAAGGTGAAACTGAGTCATAAGTGTCTAAGAGGGAACCTTGGAAATATAATGAAAAATCATCAACATCAACAAAAGAGAATAATTAACATTTGTAGATTTGGTATATATAGGTGAAGAACAACACTGAAAGAATCCGTATGTGCAGTATTATATTCCTGTACATATGTGCACTACTTGTATTATTTGACATAGAGGAGCCATCATTATAGTAATTATAATATAGCATATAGGGGCAGTATTATAGTAGTTATATTCTCGTATATAGGAGGTAGTATTATAGTAGTTATATTCTCGTATATAGGAGGTAGTATTATAGTAGTTATATTCTTGTACATAGGAGCAGTATTATAGTAGTTATATTCTTGTACATAGGAGGTAATATTATAGTAGTTATATTCTTGTACATAGGAGCAGTATTATAGTAGTTATATTCATGTACATAGGAGTAGTATTATAGTAGTTATATTCTTGTACATAGGAGGCAGTATTATAGTAGTTATATTCTCGTATATAGGAGGTAGTATTATAGTAGTTATATTCTTGTACATAGGAGCAGTATTATAGTAGTTATATTCTTGTACATAGGAGGTAATATTATAGTAGTTATATTCTTGTACATAGGAGCAGTATTATAGTAGTTATATTCATGTACATAGGAGTAGTATTATAGTAGTTATATTCTTGTACATAGGAGTAGTATTATAGTAGTTATATTCTTATACATAGGAGTAGTATTATAGTAGTTATATTCTTGTACATAGGAGTAGTATTATAGTAGTTATATTCTTGTACATAGGAGCAGTATTATAGTAGTTATATTCTTATACATAGGAGTAGTATTATAGTAGTTATATTCTTGTACATAGGAGTAGTATTATAGTGGTTATATTCTTGTATATAGGAGTAGTATTATAGTAGTTATATTCTTGTATATAGGAGTAGTATTATAGTAGTTATATTCATATACATAGCAGTAGTATTATAGTAGTTATATTCTTGTACATAGGAGTAGTATTATAGTAGTTATATTCTTGTACATAGGAGGTAGTATTATAGTAGTTATATTCTGGTACATAGGAGTAGTATTATAGTAGTTATATTCTTGTACATAGGAGCAGTATTATAGTAGTTATATTCTTGTATATAGGAGTAGTATTATAGTAGTTATATTCTTGTACATAGGAGTAGTATTATAGAAGTTATATTCTTGTACATAGGAGCAGTATTATAGTAGTTATATTCTTGTACATAGGAGCAGTATTATAGTAGTTATATTCTTGTACATAGGAGTAGTATTATATTAGTTATATTCTTGTACATAGGAGCACTATTATAGTAGTTATATTATTGTACATAGGAGTAGTATTATAGTAGTTATACTCTTGTACATAGGAGGTAGTATTATAGTAGTTATATCCTTGTACATAGGAGTAGTATTATAGTAGTTATACTCTTGTACATAGGAGGTATTATTATAGTAGTTATATCCTTGTACATAGGAGTAGTATTATAGTAGTTATATTCTTGTACATAGGAGTAGTATTATAGTAGTTATATTCTTGTACATAGGAGTAGTATTATAGTAGTTATATTCTTGTACATAGGAGTAGTATTATAGTAGTTATATACTTGTACATAGGAGCA
The DNA here is from genome assembly GCF_031893055.1 of Leptodactylus fuscus. NCBI lineage: Eukaryota > Metazoa > Chordata > Amphibia > Anura > Leptodactylidae > Leptodactylus > Leptodactylus fuscus. Next base: position 6,056,921 of record NC_134270.1, read on the forward strand.
GTATTATAGTAGTTATATTATTGTACATAGGAGTAGTATTATAGTAGTTATACTCTTGTACATAGGAGGTAGTATTATAGTAGTTATATCCTTGTACATAGGAGTAGTATTATAGTAGTTATATTCTTATACATAGGAGGTAGTATTATAGTAGTTATATTCTTGTACATAGGAGCAGTATTATAGTAGTTATATTCTTGTACATAGGAGGTAGTATTATAGTAGTTATATTCTTGTACATAGGAGCAGTATTATAGTAGTTATATTCTTGTACATAGGAGGTAGTATTATAGTAGTTATATTCTTGTACATAGGAGTAGTATAATAGTAGTTATATTCTTGTATATAGGAGGTAGTATTATAGTAGTTATATTCTTGTACATAGGAGGTAGTATTATAGTAGTTATATTCTTGAACATAGGAGCAGTATTATAGTAGTTATAGTCTGTTACATAGGAGCAGTATTATAGTAGTTATATTCTTGTACATAGGAGGTAGTATTATAGTAGTTATATTCTTGTACATCGGAGGTAGTATTATAGTAGTTATATTCTTGTACATAGGAGTAGTATTATAGTAGTTATATTCTTGTATATAGGAGTAGTATTATAGTAGTTATATTCTTGTACATAGGAGTAGTATTATAGTAGTTATATTCTTGTACATAGGAGTAGTATTATAGTAGTTATATTCTTGTACATAGGAGTAGTATTATAGTAGTTATATTCTTGTACATAGGAGTAGTATTATAGTAGTTATAGTCTTGTACATAGCAGCAGTATTATAGTAGTTATATTCTTGTACACATGAGGTAGTATTATAGTAGTTATATTCTTGTACATAGGAGTAGTATTATAGTAGTTATATTCTTGTACATAGCAGCAGTATTATAGTAGTTATATTCTTGTTCATAGGAGGTAGTATTATAGTAGTTATATTCTTGTACATAGGAGTAGTATTATAGTAGTTATATTCTTGTATATAGGAGTAGTATTATAGTAGTTATATTCTTGTACATAGGAGTAGTATTATAGTAGTTATATTCTTGTACATAGGAGTAGTATTATAGTAGTTATATTCTTGTACATAGCAGCAGTATTATAGTAGTTATATTCTTGTACATAGGAGGTAGTATTATAGTAGTTATATTCTTGTACATAGGAGCAGTATTATAGTAGTTATATTCTTGTACATAGGAGGTAGTATTATAGTAGTTATATTCTTGTACATAAGAGTAGTATTATAGTAGTTATATTCTTGTACATAGCAGCAGTATTATAGTAGTTATATTCTTGTTCATAGGAGGTAGTATTATAGTAGTTATATTCTTGTACATAGGAGTAGTATTATAGTAGTTATATTCTTGTACATAGGAGTAGTATTATAGTAGTTATATTCTTGTACATAGGAGTAGTATTATAGTAGTTATATTCTTGTACATAGGAGCAGTATTATAGTAATTATATTCTTGTACATAGGAGCAGTATTATAGTAGTTATATTCTTGTACATAGGAGCAGTATTATAGTAATTATATTCTTGTACATAGGAGCAGTACTATAGTAGTTATATTCTTGTACATCGGAGTAGTATTATAGTAGTTATATTCTTGTACATAGGAGCAGTATTATAGTAATTATATTCTTGTACATAGGAGTAGTATTATAGTAGTTATATTCTTGTACATAGGAGCAGTATTATAGTAGTTATATTCTTGTACATAGGAGTAGTATTATAGTAGTTATATTCTTGTACATAGGAGTAGTATTATAGTAGTTATATTCTTGTACATAGAAGTAGTATTATATTAGTTATATTCTTGTGCTAGGAGGTAGTATTATAGTAGTTATATTCTTGTACATTGGAGTAGTATTATAGCAGTTATATGCTTGTACATAGGAGTAGTATTATAGTAGTTATATTCTTGTACATATGAGGTAGTATTATAGTAGTTATATTCTTGTACATAGGAGTAGTATTATAGTAGTTATATTCTTGTACATAGGAGGCAGTATTATAGTAGTTATATTCTTGTACATAGGAGCAGCATTATAGTAGTTATATTCTTGTACATAGGAGTAGTATTATAGTAGTTATATTCTTGTACATAGGAGTAGTATTATAGTAGTTATATTCTTGTACATAGGAGTAGTATTATAGTAGTTATATTCTTGTACATAGCAGCAGTATTATAGTAGTTATATTCTTGTACATAGGAGGTAGTATTATAGTAGTTATATTCTTGCACATAGGAGTAGTATTATAGTAGTTATATTCTTGTACATAGGAGTAGTATTATAGTAGTTATATTCTTGTTCATAGGAGTAGTATTATAGTAGTTATATTCTTGTACATAGGAGTAGTATTATAGTAGTTATATTCTTGTACATAGGAGCAGTATTATAGTAGTTATATTCTTGTACATAGGAGTAGTATTATAGTAGTTTTATTCTTGTACATAGGAGGTAGTATTATAGTAGTTATATTCTTGTACATAGGAGTAGTATTATAGTAGTTATATTCTTGTACATAGGAGCAGTATTATAGTAGTTATATTCTTGTACATAGGAGTAGTATTATAGTAGTTATATTCTTGTACATAGCAGCAGTATTATAGTAGTTATATTCTTATACATAGGAGGTAGTATTATAGTAGTTATATTCTTGTACATAGGAGTAGTATTATAGTAGTTATATTCTTGTACATAGCAGCAGTATTATAGTAGTTATATTCTTGTACATAGGAGGTAGTATTATAGTAGTTATATTCTTGTACATAGGAGCAGTATTATAGTAGTTATATTCTTGTACATAGGAGTAGTATTATAGTAGTTATATTCTTGTACATAGCAGCAGTATTATAGTAGTTATATTCTTGTTCATAGGAGGTAGTATTATAGTAGTTATATTCTTGTACATAGGAGTAGTATTATAGTAGTTATATTCTTGTACATAGGAGTAGTATTATAGTAGTTATATTCTTGTACATAGGAGTAGTATTATAGTAGTTATATTCTTGTACATAGGAGCAGTATTATAGTAATTATATTCTTGTACATAGGAGCAGTATTATAGTAGTTATATTCTTGTACATAGGAGCAGTATTATAGTAATTATATTCTTGTACATAGGAGCAGTATTATAGTAGTTATATTCTTGTACATCGGAGTAGTATTATAGTAGTTATATTCTTGTACATAGGAGCAGTATTATAGTAATTATATTCTTGTACATAGGAGTAGTATTATAGTAGTTATATTCTTGTACATAGGAGCAGTATTATAGTAGTTATATTCTTGTACATAGGAGTAGTATTATAGTAGTTATATTCTTGTACATAGGAGTAGTATTATAGTAGTTATATTCTTGTACATAGAAGTAGTATTATATTAGTTATATTCTTGTGCTAGGAGGTAGTATTATAGTAGTTATATTCTTGTACATTGGAGTAGTATTATAGCAGTTATATGCTTGTACATAGGAGTAGTATTATAGTAGTTATATTCTTGTACATAGGAGGTAGTATTATAGTAGTTATATTCTTGTACATAGGAGTAGTATTATAGTAGTTATATTCTTGTACATAGGAGGCAGTATTATAGTAGTTATATTCTTGTACATAGGAGCAGTATTATAGTAGTTATATTCTTGTACATAGGAGTAGTATTATAGTAGTTATATTCTTGTACATAGGAGTAGTATTATAGTAGTTATATTCTTGTACATAGGAGTAGTATTATAGTAGTTATATTCTTGTACATAGGAGTAGTATTATAGTAGTTATATTCTTGTACATAGCAGCAGTATTATAGTAGTTATATTCTTGTACATAGGAGGTAGTATTATAGTAGTTATATTCTTGCACATACGAGTAGTATTATAGTAGTTATATTCTTGTACATAGGAGTAGTATTATAGTAGTTATATTCTTGTTCATAGGAGTAGTATTATAGTAGTTATATTCTTGTACATAGGAGTAGTATTATAGTAGTTATATTCTTGTACATAGGAGCAGTATTATAGTAGTTATATTCTTGTACATAGGAGTAGTATTATAGTAGTTTTATTCTTGTACATAGGAGGTAGTATTATAGTAGTTATATTCTTGTACATAGGAGTAGTATTATAGTAGTTATATTCTTGTACATAGGAGTAGTATTATAGTAGTTATATTCTTGTACATAGGAGCAGTATTATAGTAGTTATATTCTTGTACATAGGAGTAGTATTATAGTAGTTATAGTCTTGTACATAGCAGCAGTATTATAGTAGTTATATTCTTGTACATAGGAGCAGTATTATAGTAGTTATATTCTTGTACATAGGAGTAGTATTATAGTAGTTTTATTCTTGTACATAGGAGGTAGTATTATAGTAGTTATATTCTTGTACATAGGAGTAGTATTATAGTAGTTATATTCTTGTACATAGGAGCAGTATTATAGTAGTTATATTCTTGTACATAGGAGTAGTATTATAGTAGTTATATTCTTGTACATAGCAGCAGTATTATAGTAGTTATATTCTTGTACATAGGAGGTAGTATTATAGTAGTTATATTCTTGTACATAGGAGTAGTATTATAGTAGTTATATTCTTGTACATAGCAGCAGTATTATAGTAGTTATATTCTTGTACATAGCAGCAGTATTATAGTAGTTATATTCTTGTACATAGGAGCTTTATTATAGTGGTTATATTCTTGTACATAGGCGGTAGTATTATAGTAGTTATATTCTTGTACATAGCAGCAGTATTATAGTAGTTATATTCTTGTATATAGGAGTAGTATTATAGTAGTTATATTCTTGTACATAGCAGCAGTATTATAGTAGTTATATTCTTGTATATAGGAGGTAGTATTATAGTAGTTATATTCTTGTACATAGGAGTAGTATTATAGTAGTTATATTCTTGTACATAGGAGTAGTATTATAGTAGTTATATTCTTGTATATAGGAGTAGTATTATAGTAGTTATATTCTTGTATATAGGAGTAGTATTATAGTAGTTATATTCTTGTACATAGGAGTAGTATTATAGTAGTTATATTCTTGTACATAGGAGCAGTATTATAGTAGTTATAGTCTTGTACATAGGAGGTAGTATTATAGTAGTTATATTCTTGTACATAGGAGTAGTATTATAGTAGTTATATTCTTGTACATAGGAGCAGTATTATAGTAGTTATATTCTTGTACATAGGAGTAGTATTATAGTAGTTATATTCTTGTACATAGGAGGTAGTATTATAGTAGTTATATTCTTGTACATAGGAGTAGTATTATGGTAGTTATATTCTTGTACATAGGGGGCAGTATTACAGTAGTTATATTATAATAGTTAGACTTGTGTGTTATTGGAAAGTGATGAGACAGAGAAGTGATAATTCCGCTCTTTCCTTCCCCCACTCCTCTTTATGTGTTATACATGGTACATCGCACAGCAGGGGGTGAATATGAGCCTCTTCTCAGGGTATAAGACCATGATATATATAAGATATGATAATAGGGACATTCAGTAGTAATAGGATGCAGTTAGCACAACATGTTCTATATAATCTCCTCCCTCTGTAACATAGGATTGATTACCGCACCATTGATGCTAATATCAGCTGTCAGTGTTATTGCCCTTTAATGGCTTTTCACTGTATTTCTGGGAGATGAAGAGAAATATTGTCTTCCATAAAGCTCCTAATCACTTCCATCAAGGCGTCCTGGTAATGACAATATAACTGGAAACTTCTGCGCTTCTGCAGTTTGCATGTTGTCCGGGTTCAGGCTCGGCCTCCACGTTACAAATGACTTCACATCTCCTCGGTCCTTGCTCCAGGTTGGCGCTCCTGACTGATGTCTCTGCAGCTTATTAAATCCCCATCACATTCCTTAATGTAAAAGTAGCCGTCTCCAGCAGATGTGTCCTATCATTAAAGCCGCCTGTAATATGCTGTAATCCCCGCTTGCTGTATTAATGCTTTGTTTGTCTTTAAGCACAGATGGATATTTTTTATGAGGGCTGCTGTGCTGATCTTACCCCCTTGAGGGTCAGTTCCCGGGGCAGCTGTCTAACCAGTGACAAGATATTTCCCCTCCGGCATTGAGTGACAGCATATAAATATCTATACTACATCGCACAAGAGATGGATTTATGAGCGGGGGCTGCGACACAATAAGCTTTGTTTAATAACACCGCCCAAATGTGCTGCCGTCCATATCTACCAATGAGATGACAGGGCTGAGGATATTACTTGTCTATGGGCAGGAGGGGACCCCAGTGAGGAAATCTTTGGGGGTCCTTTGGTTTGCACCATATGGAGGGAAACATTTGTGGCAATAGAGGGCACAATACTCACATGGGTTCTCCCATCAGGTGACTGCTACAGATTCGGCTCTTGGGGGCTCCAGGCAAACCTTGGTCGGGGATGTCCATTCCTACCCAGACACATAGGCGGCCATCTATGTGATTTTTTAATACACTTGGCTCAGCATTGGGGTTGAGCCGATCTTGAAATTTCAGGATCGTTTTTAAAATCCAGTTTTCGATCATTTTCCAGCTCGTGAAATTTTCTCGATCGCCGATCGGGATCCGATCTTTCCCAATCCCGATCGCTCAACCCTGCTAATGATATATACATGAATAGGGTTGAGCCGATCTTGAGATAACCTCCGACCTCGATCCTGCTGGAAAAGCTCAGGATCAGAATTCCTATCGAGATCTTGAAATTCACTTGATCGTTGATCTGAATCCGATCTTTTCCGATCCCGATCGCTCAACCCCACCCGGCATGTTCATTTCAATAGGAAGAGAGAGACAATTTGCTTTCTCCCACCAGAAGAAAAAAGATTGGAGATTGGTGAAATCCAACATGGCTGTTCCTCATTTCTCCCCTCAATATTTACCCTTGGGACACAATTGACAAAGACCCCTAGACATATTGATTGTCAATGGATTCCTTGTGTAAGGGTTGCATTCCCCAGGCTGAGGAACTGATAACTTTGACTTTGGATAGGTCACATCATCACTTGAAGTTCCCGAAAACGTGAAGTCATAGTTTGGCCATCTTTTTTTTGCCCTCATCCAGTCTGAAAACCTCCAAATATTCCATATAAAAGAGGACCGGTCGCATGAATGGGTGCAAGTTGAGGTGGATCCAGTTTTTTAGTGGAATGTATTTGGATGACATATAAGTATCATCTGGGGTGTCTTCTGCCCCCCTTTGATTTTCATGGGGGGTCCGTTTCATTGCCACGAAGTAGGGCAGGACTTATAGGATGATTATCAGATTGGAGCATCGCTATCCCCCTCGGAAGACCCTCGAGCTGCACACTCGGCCATATGAATGAGGCCTAAGTGTCCCTATAATAGAAGATGGGGTTGGAGAGGTGGAAACATTTTTCATGAGATAACTGAAATTTCTCTTATCTTGCTCCATATTGGGCCACGGAGGAGCTTATGGGGCTCCCGCTGTGGTCGCAGCCTGTGCACCCTCCATGACTCTGCCACTGTGGGTGGGCACAGAGTCTTTTATCTCACGTCTCACCATTGCTGATCCAAACATCTCTTAGAATAAGCTTTTACTTGGCTGCGGAGAACAGTAGCCGAATATAAACACCTCTCCCCGATACACAGAGAGCTTCTTCATGTAAGAGCCCGGACGACTCACAGCTCTATTTATTTTATCGTTTCATAGTGAACTCACTGTTAAGAGCCCGGTTGGTGCCAGAAAAAAATCCCATAAAATCATCTGACAGACTTATGTGTTGGACGAGGTCACAAAAAGGGGTCCTGTGAGTGGCAGCCGAGCCCCCCCCACCCCATCCCCTGTGTGTGGCTTATTAGACACTGCCTTACTGATAGGGGGAGAGGGAGATCAGACCAGGGGTGGAGGGGCAAACCTCGCACCAAGGAAGAAGACTGGCTCAGATTTTTAATGTTTTCTTTGCATTTGCTTTGAAAATATTTTACTAAAATAGAGACAATAACCAGCACCAAGAGCGGAAGACTGGGTGGAGCGAGAACCCGGACTGATCTATACGTCACAATATGGGTATGTTTAGACAGTCTATGGATGATAGTGGGGCTCCTTCTGAAAATGAGCAGACCCTTTTTTCTGAAGTCATGCAAAAACCTTTTCAAAGCAATTTTTCTATGTATTTGATCACGGGATATGGAAAACCCAGTGGTTGATAGTCTCAATTCATTTCTATTCCTCGTAGGGGGGAAATTCAACCCATCCCACTCCTTTGCTTGCTTATGCTGAACTTTTGATAGATTTAGGAACAATGTACAGGGTCCTGGCACTTAAAGGCACTCATAGCACACAAGGGATAAGCCATAAGGCGTCCAAGAGGATTACACGTCAAGGCATAAACCAAGAAGGGTTCAAGCTAAGAGGAGTGCAAGCAAAGGCATAAGCCAAAAGGAGTCCAAGCCACTGGATAAACCAAAGCGTCCAAGCCAATGGATATGTCAAGAAGAGTCCAAGCCAATGGATATATCAAGAAGAGTCCAAGCCGATGGATAAACCGAAGTGTCCAAGCCATTGGATATGTCAAGAAAAGTCCAAGCCAATGGATAAACCAAAGCGTCCAAGCCAATGGATATGTCAAGAAGAGTCCAAGCCAATGGATAAACCAAAGTCTCCAAGCCGATGGATATGTCAAGAAGAGTCCAAGCTGATGGATAAACCAAAGCATCCAAGCCATTGGATATGTCAAGAAGAGTCCAAGCCAATGGATAAACCAAAACGTCTGAGCCAATGGATATGTCAAGAAGAGTCCAAGCCAATGGATAAACCCAGTGGAATCTAAATCAAGCTATTAACTTAAGAGGTTATGAAAAAAAGCCAAGATGATTTAAAACCAATGGAATCCATGTGAAAAAAAAATCCAAGCCAAGGGATAATCCAAGAGGTTTCCAAGCCAAGGTATAAACCAAGAAAAGCTCAGACCAAGCGATAATCCAAGAGAAATCCAAGACAATGGATATACTAAGAGAAGTCCAAGCCAAGGCATATGGCAAGAGAAGCAGAAGCCAAAGGATATGCCAAAAGGATTCAAAGCCAAGGCATAAACCAAGAAAAGTTCAAACCAAAAGATAAGCCAAGAGAAATTTAACCCAATGGATAAACCAAGAGGAGTCCAAACTAATGCAAGTCAAGGAAATAATCCAAGAGGAAACCAAGTCAGGGTATAAACCAAGAGAAGCCCAAGCCAAACAATAAGACCGGAGAAGTCCAACGTTCCCAGTGGTCCATCACCGGGCCATTCCATCAGTGGACATGACAGCAGGGTCGACGTAATATTAGCAAGTCTTCTAATGAGATAATACGGACACTTTCATCCTACTCGGGAATCTTGTCCTCTGATTCATAATGTGGGATTAACAATTTCTGAGCAAAAACTTCTTTGGGAAATGTCAAAACGACTTTGCGTTGGGCTAATTACCATGTAGCCATTAGCCAGGATGAAAGTTTATAGCTTAGAGAATGCAATCGAAAAAACCTGTAATAGCTTTCATAAAAACGGCCATGACTTTTAAAGGTCACTCGGCAGCTTCGGCAGTTTAAGTCCTGGACATCTGATCCAACCTGATTAAATATTCTTCTTACCCAAGTGATAATTAGAGCCAAATTCTTCTCTAACTGCGTTTTGGGAGATGGCAACCTAAAATATGTTCTTGGCTGTGTCCGGCCACTGTGTGCTCTGTTGTCTTCATGTGTCAGCCAGTTCCTTCCTTCTTCCTCTTGTAGAAGGTTCTGTACACAAGTTACTACCGAACTATCCATTAGTTAGAGTACCCTGGAGGCTGAAACTTTTTTCCGACTCCGACTCCTGCCAAAATGACTCCCAACTAGGGTTGAGTGATCGTATTCGGAAAAGATCGGATTCCGATCAGCTATCGAGAAAATTTCACGATCGCAATTCCGAACACGATCTTTTTAGGTGGGATCGAGATCGGTGATTATTTCCCACAATGCTTTGCTACTGGCCAAGCATTGTGGGAGAAGCTAACTGTTAGCCTTCACACTGAGTATACGCTCCACTCATTCTGAGCGGAGTGTATACTCAGTGTGAAGGCTCCGCTGCGGTTCCATAGGAATGAATGGAAGCAGCCGGCACACAGCCTTAACCCCCTGCGCTCCGGCTGCATCCATTCATACTAATGGGAGACTAGCTAACATCTCTAGTAGCTACTTACCTGCAGAGATGGCTGGTCCAGTGCCCGGTTTTCTTCTTCGCCTTGCTGCCCCCTCCTCCCAGGTTAGTGTTAAAGAGCCAGGAAGAAGGCGGGGCTTGTGGCTTAGGAGAGTGTGGGCGGGTACTGGGAGGGGAGACGTCACGTCTCCCCTCCCAGTACCCGCCCACACTCCCCTAACCTGGGAGGCAGGGGACAGCGAGGCGAAGAAGAACAAGAACACCGGGCACCGGACCAGCCATCTCTGCAGGTAAGTGGACACCAGGGGAAACCAAGTAGACAGAGGATAAAAAAAAAATAATCCTCTGGCTACTTAGTGATTAAAAAAAAATCACTACACACCGTGGATTCTAACATTAAAGCGTTCAGTTGTTAGATTCCATGCTGTATAGTGAATAGGATCGTTTTTAAAACCCAATCTCCGATTAGTAAAAAAAAATCCCATTGACTTGCATTGGGATCGGAATTGGGATGGAGATCGGGTTCGAATGAAAAATGATCGGAAATCGGATTTCATAATCGATCCTGAAAAGTCAAGATCGGCTCAACCCTACTCCCAACGCCGACTCCAAAACTTAAACTCCAAAAGCATCCCATGGGACATCTCTGCAATAGGGTTGAGCATGGGGATCGGAAAAGATTGGATCCCGATTGCTCAACTTACCTGCACAGATCCGCTGCCGCTCCCTGTTCTTCTCAGCCCAGTTCTCTCTCATTTACAGGCCTTCAGAGTGCCAAGGCGGGGCTTGTGGCTTAGGAGAGTGTGGGCGGGTACTGGAAGAGGAGACATGAGTGATGCACTAACATCTCCCCACCCTGTACCCACCCACACTCTCCTAAGCCATAACAAGCCCCGCCTACTGCCAGCATCTCTAACACTAGGCTAGGGAGGCGGGAGTGCGCACGGTCTAGTCTATTCAATTAATAGGGTCTGTCGAATACACAAAAAGAAGACAGATACCACCCATATGCCACCTGTCCTGTTTTCATGGACCCCATTGGAGTGTGTGCATTGGACCTACAGGAGTATTCTGCTAGTATAGGCCACCATTTCATGATTAGTGGTGGTCCAATCTCTGGGCGCCCATCAATCTAATAAATAAATGGGCCCGTTGCAGTTGCCCGCACAATAGAGCGACTTCTGTATCCCCTCTGAAGAAGGACATAACATCCAACCACAAAAATTCCACATTTTCCTCCCAATCTGCAGGTTTGAAGGCAAAGTTATAGAAATCTGAAATGTAGTTCATTGGATTAAAAATAAAGCACATGACATTTCCTTTAAGGCTACAATGTGTTGGCCCCAATGACATGGGGTCACTATGGACAAGGCCGAAGCCCTGTGATGTCAGGGACCAGCTCATATTTGTCAATGGCGGGGCTCAGTGCTATAGGACATGTGTAAGTCATATGGGGCAGACGTGTACCAACCCTGTGATCACTGCCCAATAATGACAGCTCAGTAGGAAGACATCGCAGCGCTGACAGTGTGGCAGCAGAGAGCGCCCAGTATGCTACACCCGACATTACACTACTTACTGCTATTCCTGCGCTCACTCGCTCTCGGCCTGTGGCTCTGCTCTATATCACCGACTACTCGAGCAGATTCAATTACAAACTGGGATTTTTCATTTTTTCGCCGATTCCCAGTGCAAATCCCTCGACGTAAGAAAACAGTCCGTGTAATGAGTCGTAACACCATCTATGGACTTAATGAGACGTGCCAGATTCTTTACATCTTCTCCTAAATTAAAATTTGCATTAGAAAGACGAATACGTTACCTATGTTACAGAGAGAGACATGTGATAGCGCTAATATGCAAATACAGGCGCCTGGAGTCCTGGCTTCTATTGTTCTAGGGCCCGGCCATGTGCAGCAGGGAAGTGACGCCCAGAATCTCACACAATGAATTCATGTCTACTAATTATGTTTAATTGCAACTGTGTAATATGTCCTGTCCACGGTACTTACAGGCTGACAATGAGCAAGCATGGCTTTAAAGGGGAGGTCCACGCCTGACAACCATGAGTATACATTTACATTACTTATCCTGTATTATACCCCAGAGCTGCGCTCACTATTCTGCTGGTACAGTCATTGTGTACATACATTACATTACTTTTCCTGTATTATACTCCAGAGCTGCGCTCACTATTCTGCTGGTGCAGTCACTGTGTACATACATTACATTACTTATCCTGTATTATACTCCAGAGCTGCGCTCACTATTCTGCTGGTACAGTCACTGTGTACATACATTACATTACTTATCCTGTATTATACTCCAGAGCTGCGCTCACTATTCTGCTGGTACAGTCACTGTGTACATACATTACTTATCCTGTATTATACTCCAGAGCTGCGCTCACTATTCTGCTGTTACAGTCACTGTGTACATACATTACTTCTCCTGTATTATACTCCAGAGCTGCGCTCACTATTCTGCTGGTACAGTCACTGTGTACATACATTACATTACTTATCCTGTATTATACTCCAGAGCTGCGCTCACTATTCTGCTGGTACAGTCACTGTGTACATACATTACATTACTTATCCTGTATTATACACCAGAGCTGCGCTCACTATTCTGCTGGTACAGTCACTGTGTACATACATTACATTACTTATCCTGTATTATACTCCAGAGCTGCGCTCACTATTCTGCTGGTGCAGTCACTGTGTACATACATTACATTACTTTTCCTGTATTATACTCCAGAGCTGCGCTCACTATTCTGCTGGTGCAGTCACTGTGTACATACATTACATTACTTATCCTGTATTATACTCCAGAGCTGCGCTCACTATTCTGCTGGTACAGTCACTGTGTACATACATTACATTACTTATCCTGTATTATACTCCAGAGCTGCGCTCACTATTCTGCTGGTACAGTCACTGTGTACATACATTACATTACTTATCCTGTATTATACTCCAGAGTTGCGCTCACTATTCTGCTGGTACAGTCACTGTGTACATACATTACTTATCCTGTATTATACTCCAGAGCTGCGCTCACTATTCTGCTGTTACAGTCACTGTGTACATACATTACTTCTCCTGTATTATACTCCAGAGCTGCGCTCACTATTCTGCTGGTACAGTCACTGTGTACATACATTACATTACTTATCCTGTATTATACTCCAGAGCTGCGCTCACTATTCTGCTGGTACAGTCACTGTGTACATACATTACTTATCCTGTATTATACTCCAGAGCTGCGCTCACTATTCTGCTGGTACAGTCACTGTGTACATACATTACATTACTTATCCTGTATTATACTCCAGAGCTGTGCTCACTATTCTGCTGGTACAGTCACTGTGTACAGACATTACATTACTTACCCTGTATTATACTCCAGAGCTGCGCTCACTATTCTGCTGGTGCAGTCACTGTGTACATACATTACATTACTTATCCTGTATTATACTCCAGAGCTGCGCTCACTACTCTGCTGGTACAGTCACTGTGTACATACATTACATTACTTATCCTGTATTATACTCCAGAGCTGCGCTCACTATTCTGCTGGTGCAGTCACTGTGTACATACATTACATTACTTATCCTGTATTATACTCCAGAGCTGCGCTCACTATTTCGCTGGTACAGTCACTGTGTACATACATTACATTACTTATCCTGTATTATACTCCAGAGCTGTGCTCACTATTCTGCTGGTACAGTCACTGTGTACATACATTACATTACTTATCCGGTATTATACTCCAGAGCTGCGCTCACTATTCTGCTGGTACAGTCACTGTGTACATACATTACATTACTTATCCTGTATTATACTCCAGAGCTGCGCTCACTATTCTGCTGGTGCAGACACTGTGTACATACATTACATTACTTATCCTGTATTATACTCCAGAGCTGCGCTCACTATTCTGCTGGTGCAGTCACTGTGTACATACATTACATTACTTATCCTGTATTATACTCCAGAGCTGCGCTCACTATTCTGCTGGTGCAGTCACTGTGTACATACATTACATTACTTATCCTGTATTATACTCCAGAGCTGCGCTCACTATTCTGCTGGTGCAGACACTGTGTACATACATTACATTACTTATCCTGTATTATACTCCAGAGCTGCGCTCACTATTCTGCTGGTGCAGTCACTGTGTACATACATTACATTACTTATCCTGTATTATACCCCAGAGCTGCGCTCACTATTCTGCTGGTACAGTCACTGTGTACATACATTACATTACTTATCCTGTATTATACTCCAGAGCTGCGCTCACTATTCTGCTGGTGCAGTCACTTTGTACATACATTACATTACTTATCCTGTATTATACTCCAGAGCTGCGCTCACTATTCTGCTGGTACAGTCACTGTGTACATACATTACTTATCCTGTATTATACTCCAGAGCTGCGCTCACTATTCTGCTGGTACAGTCACTGTGTACATACATTACATTACTTATCCTGTATTATACTCCAGAGCTGCGCTCACTATTCTGCTGGTACAGTCACTGTGTACATACATTACTTATCCTGTATTATACTCCAGAGCTGCGCTCACTATTCTGCTGGTACAGTCACTGTGTACATACATTACATTACTTATCCTGTATTATACTCCAGAGCTGCACTCACTATTCTGCTGGTACAGTCACTGTGTACATACATTACATTACTTATCCTGTATTATACTCCAGAGCTGCGCTCACTATTCTGCTGGTGCAGTCACTGTGTACATACATTACTTATCCTGTATTATACTCCAGAGCTGCGCTCACTATTCTGCTGGTGCAGTCACTGTGTACATACATTACATTACTTATCCTGTATTATACTCCAGAGCTGCGCTCACTATTCTGCTGGTACAGTCACTGTGTACATACATTACTTATCCTGTATTATACTCCAGAGCTGCGCTCACTATTCTGCTGGTACAGTCACTGTGTACATACATTACATTACTTATCCTGTATTATACTCCAGAGCTGCACTCACTATTCTGCTGGTACAGTCACTGTGTACATACATTACATTACTTATCCTGCATTATACCCCAGAGCTGCGCTCACTATTCTGCTGGTGCTGTCACTGTGTACATACATTACATTACTTATCCTGCATTATACCCCAGAGCTGCGCTCACTATTCTGCTGGTACAGTCACTGTGTACATACATTACATTACTTATCCTGTATTATACTCCAGAGCTGCGCTCACTATTCTGCTGGTGCAGTCACTGTGTACATACATTACATTACTTATCCTGTATTATACTCCAGAGCTGCGCTCACTATTCTGCTGGTGCAGTCACTGTGTACATACATTACATTACTTATCCTGTATTATACTCCAGAGCTGCGCTCACTATTCTGCTGGTGCAGTCACTGTGTACATACATTACATTACTTATCCTGTATTATACTCCAGAGCTGCGCTCACTATTCTGCTGGTGCAGACACTGTGTACATACATTACATTACTTATCCTGTATTATACTCCAGAGCTGTGCTCACTATTCTGCTGGTGCTGTCACTGTGTACATACATTACATTACTTATCCTGCATTATACCCCAGAGCTGCGCTCACTATTCTGCTGGTACAGTCACTGTGTACATACATTACATTACTTCTCCTGTATTATACTCCAGAGCTGCGCTCACTATTCTGCTGGTGCAGTCACTGTGTACATACATTACATTACTTATCCTGTATTATACTCCAGAGCTGCGCTCACTATTCTGCTGGTACAGTCACTGTGTACATACATTACATTACTTATCCTGTATTACACTCCAGAGCTGCGCCCACTATTCTGCTGGTGCTGTCACTGTGTACATACATTACATTACTTATCCTGCATTATACCCCAGAGCTGCGCTCACTATTCTGCTGGTACAGTCACTGTGTACATACATTACATTACTTCTCCTGTATTATACTCCAGAGCTGCGCTCACTATTCTGCTGGTGCAGTCACTGTGTACATACATTACATTACTTATCCTGTATTATACTCCAGAGCTGCGCTCACTATTCTGCTGGTACAGTCACTGTGTACATACATTACATTACTTATCCTATATTATACCTCAGAGCTGCGCTCACTATTCTGCAGGATTGGAGCTGAAACCCTCCTAGTGTTATGATGTGAAGACAGATCAGATTACAGCTGTCATGTAATTAATCATTGTCCTTACATTACAATTATATAATAAGTGTCTCAGCTCTGGCAGCGTGATCGCTGTGGCTGCCGCCTGAGGCCGCTGCTGCACCTCGCCTCATTAGAGGTGTGGCCCTGGGCATTATACAGTGCGGGGCTATAATACTGCATAGAGGCAGTACAGGGGCATTATACAGTGCGGGGCACAAGCAGGCGGTGTTATGGGGGGGGGGGTTATAGACGTGAATTATTTGTACAATACAGGGGCAGGGGGCAGGTTGTCAGGCATCTCCCTCCCCCACTCTGTGGCCACGCCTCCTGTACACAGCGGTTATCATGGCGCTGATTACCCAGCTTTCCTCAGGCTGCCGCTGCCACTGATGGTCACTGATGGGGTATAAAAAAATTATTTCCGCACCCCCTGAAATATCTCCCTGTAATCTGCCAATGGTCACAAAGGCTGCGGTGAGGAACTACAAGTTCCAGCGAGCAGCCGGCCTTACACTGGGACTACAACTCTCAGCATACTGGCCTGATGGGACTTATATAGGAAACTATAAAACTGATGTGTCCAAGGCGGGCTGGGACTTGTAGTCCTCTGTGTCAGGCGGGCTGGGACTTGTAGTCCTCTGTGTCAGGTGGGCTGGGACTTGTAGTCCTCTGTGTCAGGCGGGCTGGGACTTGTAGTCCTCTGTCAGGCGGGCTTGGACTTGTAGTCCTCTGTGTATTGTAGGCTGGGACTTGTAGTCCTCTGTGTATTGTAGGCTGGGACTTGTAGTCCTCTGTGTCGGGCGGGCTGGGACTTGTAGTCCTCTGTGTCAGGCAGGCTGGGACTTGTAGTCCTCTGTGTCAGGCAGGCTGGGACTTGTAGTCCTCTGTGTATTGTAGGCTGGGACTTGTAGTCCTCTGTGTCAGGTGGGCTGGGACTTGTAGTCCTCTGTGTCAGGCAGGCTGGGACTTGTAGTCCTCTGTGTCAGGCAGGCTGGGACTTGTAGTCCTCTGTGTCAGGCAGGCTGGGACTTGTAGTCCTCTGTGTATTGTAGGCTGGGACTTGTAGTCCTCTGTGTCAGGCAGGCTGGGACTTGTAGTCCTCTGTGTCAGGCGGGCTGGGACTTGTAGTCCTCTGTGTATTGTAGGCTGGGACTTGTAGTCCTCTGTGTATTGTAGGCTGGGACTTGTAGTCCTCTGTGTATTGTAGGCTGGGACTTGTAGTCCTCTGTGTCAGGCGGGCTGGGACTTGTAGTCCTCTGTGTCAGGCGGGCTGGGACTTGTAGTCCTCTGTGTCAGGCGGGCTGGGACTTGTAGTCCTCTGTGTATTGTAGGCTGGGACTTGTAGTCCTCTGTGTATTGTAGGCTGGGACTTGTAGTCCTCTGTGTATTGTAGGCTGGGACTTGTAGTCCTCTGTGTATTGTAGGCTGGGACTTGTAGTCCTCTGTGTCAGGTGGGCTGGGACTTGTAGTCCTCTGTGTCAGGCGGGCTGGGACTTGTAGTCCTCTGTGTATTGTAGGCTGGGACTTGTAGTCCTCTGTGTCAGGCGGGCTGGGACTTGTAGTCCTCTGTGTATTGTAGGCTGGGACTTGTAGTCCTCTGTGTCAGGTGGGCTGGGACTTGTAGTCCTCTGTGTATTGTAGGCTGGGACTTGTAGTCCTCTGTGTCAGGGGGGCTGGGACTTGTAGTCCTCTGTGTCAGGCAGGCTGGGACTTGTAGTCCTCTGTGTATTGTAGGCTGGGACTTGTAGTCCTCTGTGTCAGGCGGGCTGGGACTTGTAGTCCTCTGTGTATTGTAGGCTGGGACTTGTAGTCCTCTGTGTCAGGCGGGCTGGGACTTGTAGTCCTCTGTGTCAGGGGGGCTGGGACTTGTAGTCCTCTGTGTCAGGCAGGCTGGGACTTGTAGTCCTCTGTGTATTGTAGGCTGGGACTTGTAGTCCTCTGTGTCAGGTGGGCTGGGACTTGTAGTCCTCTGTGTCAGGCAGGCTGGGACTTGTAGTCCTCTGTGTCAGGTGGGCTGGGACTTGTAGTCCTCTGTGTCAGGCAGGCTGGGACTTGTAGTCCTCTGTGTCAGGCAGGCTGGGACTTGTAGTCCTCTGTGTATTGTAGGCTGGGACTTGTAGTCCTCTGTGTCAGGCAGGCTGGGACTTGTAGTCCTCTGTGTCAGGCGGGCTGGGACTTGTAGTCCTCTGTGTATTGTAGGCTGGGACTTGTAGTCCTCTGTGTATTGTAGGCTGGGACTTGTAGTCCTCTGTGTATTGTAGGCTGGGACTTGTAGTCCTCTGTGTCAGGCGGGCTGGGACTTGTAGTCCTCTGTGTCAGGCGGGCTGGGACTTGTAGTCCTCTGTGTCAGGCGGGCTGGGACTTGTAGTCCTCTGTGTCAGGCGGGCTGGGACTTGTAGTCCTCTGTGTATTGTAGGCTGGGACTTGTAGTCCTCTGTGTATTGTAGGCTGGGACTTGTAGTCCTCTGTGTATTGTAGGCTGGGACTTGTAGTCCTCTGTGTATTGTAGGCTGGGACTTGTAGTCCTCTGTGTCAGGTGGGCTGGGACTTGTAGTCCTCTGTGTCAGGCGGGCTGGGACTTGTAGTCCTCTGTGTATTGTAGGCTGGGACTTGTAGTCCTCTGTGTCAGGCAGGCTGGGACTTGTAGTCCTCTGTGTCAGGTGGGCTGGGACTTGTAGTCCTCTGTGTCAGGTGGGCTGGGACTTGTAGTCCTCTGTGTCAGGCGGGCTGGGACTTGTAGTCCTCTGTGTCAGGCGGGCTGGGACTTGTAGTCCTCTGTGTATTGTAGGCTGGGACTTGTAGTCCTCTGTGTATTGTAGGCTGGGACTTGTAGTCCTCTGTGTATTGTAGGCTGGGACTTGTAGTCCTCTGTGTATTGTAGGCTGGGACTTGTAGTCCTCTGTGTCAGGTGGGCTGGAACTTGTAGTCCTCTGTGTCGGGCAGGCTGGGACTTGTAGTCCTCTGTGTCAGGCAGGCTGGGACTTGTAGTCCTCTGTGTCGGGCGGGCTGGGACTTGTAGTCCTCTGTGTCAGGCAGGCTGGGACTTGTAGTCCTCTGTGTATTGTAGGCTGGGACTTGTAGTCCTCTGTGTATTGTAGGCTGGGACTTGTAGTCCTCTGTGTCAGGCAGGCTGGGACTTGTAGTCCTCTGTGTCAGGCAGGCTGGGACTTGTAGTCCTCTGTGTCAGGGGGGCTGGGACTTGTAGTCCTCTGTGTCAGGGAGGCTGGGACTTGTAGTCCTCTGTGTCGGGCGGGCTGGGACTTGTAGTCCTCTGTGTCAGGCAGGCTGGGACTTGTAGTCCTCTGTGTATTGTAGGCTGGGACTTGTAGTCCTCTGTGTCAGGGGGGCTGGGACTTGTAGTCCTCTGTGTCAGGGAGGCTGGGACTTGTAGTCCTCTGTGTCAGGCAGGCTGGGACTTGTAGTCCTCTGTGTATTGTAGGCTGGGACTTGTAGTCCTCTGTGTCAGGGGGGCCGGGACTTGTAGTCCTCTGTGTCAGGCGGGCTGGGACTTGTAGTCCTCTGTGTCAGGCGGGCTGGGACTTGTAGTCCTCTGTGTATTGTAGGCTGGGACTTGTAGTCCTCTGTGTCAGGCGGGCTGGGACTTGTAGTCCTCTGTGTATTGTAGGCTGGGACTTGTAGTCCTCTGTGTCAGGCAGGCTGGGACTTGTAGTCCTCTGTGTCAGGGGGGCTGGGACTTGTAGTCCTCTGTGTCAGGGGGGCTGGGACTTGTAGTCCTCTGTGTATTGTAGGCTGGGACTTGTAGTCCTCTGTGTCAGGGGGGCTGGGACTTGTAGTCCTCTGTGTCAGGCAGGCTGGGACTTGTAGTCCTCTGTGTATTGTAGGCTGGGACTTGTAGTCCTCTGTGTCAGGGGGGCCGGGACTTGTAGTCCTCTGTGTCAGGCGGGCTGGGACTTGTAGTCCTCTGTGTCAGGCGGGCTGGGACTTGTAGTCCTCTGTGTCAGGCGGGCTGGGACTTGTAGTCCTCTGTGTCAGGCGGGCTGGGACTTGTAGTCCTCTGTGTCAGGCGGGCTGGGACTTGTAGTCCTCTGTGTATTGTAGGCTGGGACTTGTAGTCCTCTGTGTCAGGCGGGCTGGGACTTGTAGTCCTCTGTGTCGGGCAGGCTGGGACTTGTAGTCCTCTGTGTCAGGGAGGCTGGGACTTGTAGTCCTCTGTGTCAGGCGGGCTGGGACTTGTAGTCCTCTGTGTCAGGCGGGCTGGGACTTGTAGTCCTCTGTGTCAGGCGGGCTGGGACTTGTAGTCCTCTGTGTCAGGCGGGCTGGGACTTGTAGTCCTCTGTGTCAGGCGGGCTGGGACTTGTAGTCCTCTGTGTCAGGGAGGCTGGGACTTGTAGTCCTCTGTGTATTGTAGGCTGGGACTTGTAGTCCTCTGTGTCAGGTGGGCTGGGACTTGTAGTCCTCTGTGTCAGGGAGGCTGGGACTTGTAGTCCTCTGTGTATTGTAGGCTGGGACTTGTAGTCCTCTGTGTCGGGCAGGCTGCTATATATAAAGATAGCAGTGCCATCACTACAACTCCCAGCACAGCCAGGCAGATAGGACACGACAGTACTGGAAAGCAGAGCCCTGCACGTGCGACTGCCAGAAACCTGGACTAACCGGCGCGGAAGTACGTCACCGGAAGTGTGGGAGTGACGTCATGGGCAAGATGGCGGCGCGCATGAAGTGAGAGGGCACAGCGGGCGAAACATGAGAGGTAAAGACGTGACGGGAGTGCGAGGGAGAGAAACTCTGCAGGGGAATGTCAGAGTATAATGTGTATATACTGGTGTATACTGGAGTGTGTGTAGTGTGTATACTGGAGTGTGTATGTACTGGTATATATAGTGTGTATTTATAGAGTGTATATATATATTATATATATATATATATAGTGTGTATATAGGTATGTATGGTGTGTGTATACTGGTATATATATAGTGTGTACATGGTGTCTGTATATACTGGTCTATATAATATGTATTTATAGTGTGTGCATACTGGTGTGTATAGTGTATATACTGGTGTGTGTGTATATACTGGTCTATATATATAGTGTGTGTATAGGTATGTATGGTGTATGTATATACTGGTCTATATAGTATGTATTTATAGTGTGTGTGTGTGTGTATATGTATGGTGTATGTATATACTGGTCTATATAGTATGTATTTATAGTGTGTGCATACTGGTGTGTATAGTGTATATACTGGTGTGTGTGTATATACTGGTCTATATATATAGTGTGTGTATAGGTATGTATGGTGTATGTATATACTGGTCTATATAGTATGTATTTATAGTGTGTGTGTGTGTGTATATGTATGGTGTATGTATATACTGGTCTATATAGTATGTATTTATAGTGTGTGTGTGTGTATATGTATGGTGTATGTATATACTGGTCTATATAGTATGTATTTATAGTGTGTGTATATGTATGGTGTATGTATATACTGATATATCTCCTGCTGTTTGATATGTTTATGTCTTTGTCACATTGTAATGTCTGCTGTTGTCTGTCCCTGTGTGGTTTGTGCTGCACAATCTGTCACCGCAGTATAAATAAACCTATTATGATGTGTATGGAGAGATCTTTGTCCCGTCTTAGCCAGTGCATATGGAATATGAAACAATTCTCTGCGGAGTTCTCAGTCACTCTGATCCCTTTATTAATGGCTGACTAATAGTGATGACATATTGCGAAAATTTTGGGATAACTATAGCGATCCCTTCATCACGCCAATATAAGACAATATCTGAGGCCGCACATTATACAGGAATAGGGTGAGATGGAAAGCAGAACATGCAAAGAAACAGCTCAGAAAACCTCAGATATCAGGTCACAGGAAGGTTCTCTGGGCTTATGGTCCTGTGATCAGTCACGTGGGGCCTTGTTGTTGTAAAAGCACATAAAACCCTGTGACTGGTTTAGCCCCATTTGCAGTGTAGTAAAGGCCATCATTAGTTTATATTCACACACACACACACACGACGATCTTTTTTGTTTTTCAAGTTTCCTCTGAGCACCGGGATTTTCATGTCATTGGTGATATTATTATTGTGATTACAGACGTGTTTTGGTCCCGGGAGGTCCATTCTCTGCTCTGTAATCTTATTTCATCATTCTCATCCTCAGTGTCTGTCCTGTCTCCCCTACATACAGACCCCCAGGACACTTGGTGCATATTATTACATACACCACATTAGGGGGCTGCAGGTGACGGTACCCAGGATCTGAGTGGGGATTTTATTCTATCTGCCCTTAGTATGTGAGGGCAGGTTTTGCACCTTTTCTGTCCACACGAAAATGTTCCTGTGTTAGTTGGAGTTGACAGTGACCTGCTAATCACCATGTGTGTGTACAGTGCTTGTATACTGGTGTATGTAAGCTGGGTGGTATACTGTATATAGTGACTATACTGGTGACATCATCAGTGGAGGAGGCGCTCACCAGTGACATCACATAGACCACCAGGATAATGACAGGCTGATACTTGGGGTACAGGATAATGACAGGCTGATACTTGGGGTACAGGGTAATGACAGGCTGATACTCGGGGTACAAGATAATGACAGGCTGATACTTGGGGTACAGGATAATGACAGGCTGATACTTGGGGTACAGGATAATGGCAGGCTGATACTTGGGGTACAGGATAATGGCAGGCTGATACTTGGGGTACAGGATAATGACAGGCTGATACTTGGGGTACAGGATAATGACAGGCTGATACTTGGGGTACAGGATAATGACAGGCTGATACTTGGGGTACAGGATAATGACAGGCTGATACTTGGGGTACAGGATAATGACAGGCTGATACTTGGGGTACAGGATAATGACAGGCTGATACTTGGGGTACAGGATAATGACAGGCTGATACTTGGGGTACAGGATAATGACAGGCTGATACTCGGGGTACAGGATAATGACAGGCTGATACTCGGGGTACAGGGTAATGACAGGCTGATACTTGGGGTACAGGGTAATGACAGGCTGATACTTGGGGTACAGGGTAATGACAGGCTGATACTTGGGGTACAGGATAATGACAGGCTGATACTCGGGGTACAGGATAATGACAGGCTGATACTCGGGGTACAGGATAATGACAGGCTGATACTCGGGGTACAGGATAATGACAGGCTGATACTTGGGGTACAGGGTAATGACAGGCTGATACTTGGGGTACAGGATAATGACAGGCTGATACTCGGGGTACAGGGTAATGACAGGCTGATACTCGGGGTACAGGGTAATGACAGGCTGATACTCGGGGTACAGGATAATGACAGGCTGATACTTGGGGTACAGGATAATGACAGGCTGATACTCGGGGTACAGGGTAATGACAGGCTGATACTTGGGGTACAGGATAATGACAGGCTGATACTCGGGGTACAGGGTAATGACAGGCTGATACTTGGGGTACAGGATAATGTCAGTAGTGCAGCCTCAGGAATTTCTCTCCTCCTAGTAGTGAGGGCCTGCTGTTTGTCTCTATTTCATGTGCCTGCAGGATATTAGTGGTTGTGTATATCGCAGTGTTGTGTATTCCGCTCTGCTCTTACCTGTAGTGTGTATATATATATATATATATATATATATATATATATATATATATATATATATATATATATAGTGTGTGTAGTTCCCTCATTACATGGTGTTCAGCATTCGTCTTTTCTGCGCTTCCTCCCTCCCCATTATTCAGGCCAGCGCAGTTGTCTCTCATTTCTGTGCTGCTCCAGAACGTTGCGGCGACTGGAGATCTGTGAGTGTGATGTTTAGTGTTGGTCTAATGATCCGGTGAGCGGGCGCACATGATGGGGCTTTACACCAATTACGATTTAGTCAGTGACAAAAGAATATCAGGTTAAGGGGAAGGTCGCTTTACTGGAAATAGAGAGCGCAGGACCCCGCTGCTTCCCACATTCTTCTCCCGTGTACAAGGCTTCATGGAAAAACACTTCAAGAAACTTTTACAAGAAAGTATTGAAGATGTAGCAAGTCAGACGTGAACTCCTTATAGAGTGAGTCCTGGAGCCTCCGTGGTTGTCAATTACAGCTCTGTTCATCCTGATCCTCCTGTTTCATGAACAGCAGTCGCCATTTTACTGCTGAGCCCAGCGATTAACTCTCTCAGTGCTGCAGTCCAGCCTGTTTGCAGCATTGTATGGGGAGGACTTAGAGTTACGAACTCCAATCCTACCAAACCATGGGGACCAGATGAAGGTCTCCGGGGCTATCAGTGGGGGGACCTGGATCTCAGACCCCCACCAATCAGTATTTAACTCCCAGGAAAACCTCTTCATATTCCATCTTCGTCACCCCTGTGTGTACTTTCCTGTCTGTAGGGACTGTGTGGGTCTCTCCCACATTGTAGTGACTATGGACGGCCCCGTTCTGCAGATTGATCCCCCCCCCCCCCATTATACTAATATCCGTCTTCCCACACGCTCCCCCTGAATGGTTGCTCTTTTGTTCCCTTGTATGGCGGCTTCCTGACCATTGGGTTTGTTGGAGATCGGCCATGACACTCACAGACGCTGCGGCCTCGTCCCGGTGGTGATGAGTTCGTGTTCATTGGTCAGTGGTGCAGGAGCCGCTCAGTCCTAATCATGTGACTGCAGTACCAAGGACAACCACTATACAATGTACGGCGCTATGCCGTCACCTGAACGCTTCAGTCCCTTCAACCTACTGATCTTAAGGGGTGACCAGGTAATCCTAAGGGCAAGTCATCAGTCTATAAGGAGGCCCCTTTAAGATGGAGTGAATATCGGACTATTATGACATTATTATTTAATCTCAATCCCTTCTTTATCCTCAGGTGTGACGGGATTGTGTTTGGCGCGGATTCCCCGGACGGTGGTGGTGTCACCGGCAGCATGCCGCCCGCTCCGAACCGGTGGCCAAAGGCACGATAGATGGAGGATGTATCACCCCGCCAAACGCAAGGTGAGTACGGTGATATACCGCTGAGCTATTTGTATCTGTCCCTTTAACTGCGCATCGTCTGGCTTAACCCCTTCGACGCCAGGTTGGTTTAGGCCTTCTGGACAATGCAGAGTTTTTGGATCGTCCATCTGGTCACTGACGGACTGGTGACCTTAAAACTTCTTGGCCCCATTGCCAAATCTGTAATGGGCCCCTCCAACATTGTGTCGTTTAGAATAGGGGAATATTCTATATAGCAGGGGGCCTATAGAACTGCCTCAGGGTCCAGGGCCTGCTAGTAACTGTGTCTCCGAATATGGGGGCTGACTCTGTATAGGGTCCGGCAATGACCCTAAGCGTTCAGTCTCCTCCCACAATCGCCGTCCTAGAAACCTCCTTTAATCTTGACTCCTCCCTCTTTTTCAGTACGTGACGTGTCAGGGGATTTTATGGCAAAGAGCAAAACCAAAGCAGGACCTGACCGAGCCGACGGTGCAGGAAGAGAGCGAAGTGCAAGAACTGAAGTCCGTGTCCTCCATGCCGCCACACACAGACCCGTCCGATGATCTCCCCACCCAAGGAACCCCCGGCCAAACCGGCAACCAGCCCAAAGCCCCCTCCGAGGAGAAGGGCTGGAAGGAAGTCAAAGTGGATTTGGCCACATTACCCGGAGTATTAGCCCGACTGTCCAAGATAAGACTCTCAGGTCAGTGCTGACATTCTCTGACGTGGACTCGGAAGGGTTAATCGGGTCCTAATTCCGTCCCAATATTGGTGCGAAAATCTAATTAAAGTGACAAATTTTCAGCGAAGGAGGCAAAGAGATAAAGAGAATATAATTGGCTCGGTATTATCGGCCCGGCGGAGGTGATCGCTGGTATTATTATAATGAATTTACTAATGACTCGTCCTAGATTAGTGGTAATAAAGGAGAGATAATAAGAGCCATTAAGTCAGCGGACGCCGCCATCTGAAGGGAAATCGAACTGACTACTTGCAGAGATATATAGACCTGACGGCCATGTTAGAAATGAAGCTGAGCATGTGATCCGATGATCGTCACTGGTCCTGCCATCTAAAGATTAGTGATAGCGGCCACTACAGGGGAGAAAAGGTATTACATGGCAGGAATTTAAAGGGGCCTTCCAGGGTTATCAATTGATGGCCTATTTGGGGCGCCTTAGACTGCCCAGACTGCCACTTCATTCGATGAGGATGTAAAGGTAGATTATCTTGTAATGAGATGACACGCTGCACGGACAGAAGATATAACATTCCTGTTCTTGGTGCTTGCAGCTTTGGTGGTGATTACAGCTTCGGCCGGATATGCCATGGCTCCTGTGCCTTTTGACCTCAGCTGTTTCCTGTTGGCCTCGGTGGGCACCGGCCTGGCCTCTTGTGCTGCCAATTCCATCAACCAGGTAAGTGCCCGCCCCTGCGTCATACTTTATATATGGAAGATTGGGCTGGTTGTCTCTTCTTAACCTCATGTATGGTGGGGGTCCGTCCGTGCTGTGTGGAGGGGGTCCGTCCGTGCTGTGTGGAGGGGGTCCGTCCGTGCTGTGTGGAGGGGGTCCGTCCGTGCTGTGTGGAGGGGGTCCGTCCGTGCTGTGTGGAGGGGGTCCGTCCGCGCTGTGTGGAGGGGGTCCGTCCGCGCTGTGTGGAGGGGGTCCGTCCGCGCTGTGTGGAGGGGGT
The DNA here is from genome assembly GCF_031893055.1 of Leptodactylus fuscus. NCBI lineage: Eukaryota > Metazoa > Chordata > Amphibia > Anura > Leptodactylidae > Leptodactylus > Leptodactylus fuscus. The sequence goes on from NC_134270.1 coordinate 6,083,900, forward strand.
CCGTCCGCGCTGTGTGGAGGGGGTCCGTCCGCGCTGTGTGGAGGGGGTCCGTCCGCGCTGTGTGGAGGGGGTCCGTCCGCGCTGTGTGGAGGGGGTCCGTCCGCGCTGTGTGGAGGGGGTCCGTCCGCGCTGTGTGGAGGGGGTCCGTCCGCGCTGTGTGGAGGGGGTCCGTCCGCGCTGTGTGGAGGGGGTCCGTCCGCGCTGTGTGGAGGGGGTCCGTCCGCGCTGTGTGGAGGGGGTCCGTCCGCGCTGTGTGGAGGGGGTCCGTCCGCGCTGTGTGGAGGGGGTCCGTCCGCGCTGTGTGGAGGGGGGTCCGTCCGCGCTGTGTGGAGGGGGTCCGTCCGCGCTGTGTGGAGGGGGTCCGTCCGCGCTGTGTGGAGGGGGTCCGTCCGCGCTGTGTGGAGGGGGTCCGTCCGCGCTGTGTGGAGGGGGTCCGTCCGCGCTGTGTGGAGGGGGTCCGTCCGCGCTGTGTGGAGGGGGTCCGTCCGCGCTGTGTGGAGGGGGTCCGTCCGCGCTGTGTGGAGGGGGTCCGTCCGCGCTGTGTGGAGGGGGTCCGTCCGCGCTGTGTGGAGGGGGTCCGTCCGCGCTGTGTGGAGGGGGTCCGTCCGCGCTGTGTGGAGGGGGTCCGTCCGCGCTGTGTGGAGGGGGTCCGTCCGTGTCTTAGCTTTATCCAGTGTTTTTGGACTTTGGTATTGCCTTTATTCAGGACTGACTTATCTGACTTATCTGCTCCTTAAAGGAGTCTTCTACCCTCTGTATACGTTACACCTCCTGGTCCTTAAAGGGGTTTATTCAGGTCTTACTAATTGACGACCTATCCTTGATCCCTATGGATCTGCTTCGGCTTCTTGGGCCTTGCGATGTCACAATCGTCAGTCACATGGCCTATTTTCAGCTCAGTCCCCTGCATGTGAATGGGCTGAGCTGCAGTACCAAGTGCAGCCACTACACAATGTACGGCGCTGTGCTGGGTTACCCAAATGCTGAAGTCTCTTCAGACAACCCCTCTAAGAGGCTCATCTCAATGGCTGACTACATTTTGGGGTGACTCTGCCTCGGTAGGATCTGTCTTCTGTAGCTCCTCTGTGGCTAGCATGGCTGGGGGGCAGTGCAGGGGGTGCAGCCATTGTCCAAGGATCCCAAAAGCCCTTCTGCCACATCTGTGACGTGAATGTGATGGCATGTCTGTGCGTATCATGGGCAGCCATATTGTCTGCAGCGACGGTCCTCCCACCCACACTGATCCATTAAGGGCTGACATGGCTCTTGCTTGCAAAAGAAAAAAAAATATAATTGGTTTTTTTCTTCCTCCCTCTTGTAATACATCCATTTCATTAGCCGGTGACTGTGGCCCCCGCAGATAAGGCCGAGCCGAGCGCCGCAGCATTCATGGGATCACATGGGAGATAAGTAAATGAGTTCCCAGCAATCCACCTTATCCTGCGCCCATCTTAATCTCTTGTGAGCCCCCTCCCCCGGCCCACGGTGGGCTCCTGATGTTATGTGGTGGGGGGGGGCTTTTGATTGCCATAATCAAAGTGCTGTGAGGGGGGAGGACGGGTGCTTTGAAGAGTTGCTGAGGGTGGCGGGTTTCCTTATCTCCCTGCCGATCTGCACAGGGGTCTCCAGACAGATCACATACACACAGGCCATTTCCCTATTATCTCCGCACCGCACACCTTTAATGTTTGGAGGGCCTGTCCTGGTAATGGGCTCTCCACCAGACACGCAACGCAATTTATAGGGTATCGGGGACCCGACCGTCTGAAGAATTGTGCAAGAAGCAGAATGTGTGGCAACAATCCAGCTTTCCCAAACTCCATATTACAAGGTGACTTGCGTCATTAGGGGGGTCCATTGCCATACAGCCTAATAGGGAATTCTGAGTTAAAGGGGTATTCTAGTTATGATCCCTTTAGCAGGTGGACACTCTGGGATCCCGTCTAGGGATTGTGCAAAGCAGAGAATCCCTTTAATGCCCTTTAAGATTGCAATGGCTGAAACCATCTCTGGTCTGGAACAGATCTCCCAGCGCTTAATATCAGTGGAAGTTCTGAGGACCAGGCACTGCCGGCACTCGTATTATTGCACTGTGGAGAAGAGGGTTTTATTGTTCTCTGTTGTCAGCCACAGGACAATACCTGAACATGTGCAGGAAAGTTGCACTGCAACATCACAAAATTCCTGCAGCAGCTTCCCTAGGAGGCCAGGACTTTGCAACGGCTTTGGTCACGAGTCGGAAAACTGCAATTTGGCTGGCAGCACGCAGGTCACGTGACTATTCAGGGTGCAGTTTGTGATCCAGCAGGATTGCGGGTTGTGGTGCAATCATTTTCTGCATTGCAAAGCAAAACGAACAGGTAGCGTTGCCCTAAAACTGCGTCCGCCTGTCGTCTAAGGCTTGTGGCATTGTAGGGGCGCAGGCTGCAATGAAACTAGTGTCGCTATGTAGCTCCAAGAGGCCGTCTGTGGCTACATGACCCCTTTAAGAGGAGACGGAGTAGTATATAGACTGTATACACCGCAGCTTTCAGGGTGGATGTGAAATAAGAGGCCGGCTCGTCTCTTGCTTTGCATTAAGAATAAAAGGGCTGAATCAGGAGCGATCATTGTTCCCTATGACAATGTCTGCAGCAGATAACCAGCCTTAGAGGGATTCCTGCTGGGCGCAGGGTCAGAGGTCGGCCTCCGCACCGAGCCCATTCTCTCTCTCTCCCCAGTATATAATTATGGTTAGTAAACCCGATCCCCGTGCAGATCTTCTCCCCGGCATTACACAAATGAGCCCGGAGAGATGCGGCGTACGGACACTTCTGCGCTTTTTCATTACGGAGAGGCCTATAATCTGCGGCCATGCTGACAGGGCTCTGCGAGTTAATGGAGGGAAGGGGTTGGAGGTTACACAGAGCGCCGCGCTATAGAACGTGGCGTCATGGGGAGCAGGACCCGAATGGAAATGAAATATGATTTGTGACAGGTTGTTAAGTAGGAATCACTGCCATGGCAGAAGCGCGCTGCTCAATCCCCTGACAGCCGGATAGCGAGCAGTGCGCCACTTTTCTGCTTGATCACACGTGGTGGGGAATGTCTGCGGACTCCAAACTACAAGAACATCATCCGCTTCTTAAAGGGGCTTCTTCATATTCATAACCGCATGGTAACAACCGTCACATGGAGCGTTCTTATATGTTACCGTGATGAAGGCTCAGCAATCCGAGAGTCACAAGATCAAACCGTCCTGTTATAGCAATGTATGTAGACTAAATAAAAGTGTCATCAGTCTGTCATCACCCGCTATAAGATGTGTCCGCAGTTAGCTTTTATCTCCTGCCTGTGTGTGAGTCCCAAGTATAGTCTGAGAATTTATATGTCTGAGGAAACTTACTGAGAGGAGTCTGTAAATACTGGAAAACCTGCAAGAGGAAGCCTCGTTTTTTCTACCGTAAAGGCGCAAAGACGGTGTATACTGACACCAGGCAAGGAATGTTCAGTATCATCTGATGTGACCGACTACTGTGAGCATACACCATGTTACTACTACTATAATACTGCCCCTATGTACAAGAATATAACTACTATAATACTACTCCTATTTACAAGAATATAACTACTATAATACTACCTCCTATATACAAGAATATAACTACTATAATACTACTCCTATGTACAAGAATATAACTACTATAATACTACCTCCTATGTACAAGAATATAACTACTATAATACTACCTCCTATGTATAAGAATATAACTACTATAATACTACCTCCTATATACAAGAATATAACTACTATAATACTGCTCCTATGTACAAGAATATAACTACTATAATACTACTACTATGTACAAGAATATAACTACTATAATACTACCTCCTATATACAAGAATATAACTACTATAATACTACTCCTATGTACAAGAATATAACTACTATAATACTACTCCTATATACAAGAATATAACTACTATAATACCTACCTCCTATGTACAAGAATATAACTACTATAATACTGCTCCTATGTACAAGAATATAACTACTATAATACTACTCCTATGTACAAGAATATAACTACTATAATACTGCTCCTATGTACAAGAATATAACTACTATAATACTGCTCCTATATACAAGAATATAACTACTATAATACTACTCCTATATACAAGAATATAACTACTATAATACTACTCCTATGTACAAGAATATAACTACTATAATACTACTCCTATGTACAAGAATATAACTACTATAATACTGCCCCTATGTACAAGAATATAACTACTATAATACTGCCCCTATGTACAAGAATATAACTACTATAATACTGCTCCTATGTACAAGAATATAACTACTATAATACTACTACTATGTACAAGAATATAACTACTATAATACTACCTCCTATATACAAGAATATAACTACTATAATACTACTCCTATGTACAAGAATATAACTACTATAATACTACCTCCTATGTACAAGAATATAACTACTATAATACTGCTCCTATGTACAAGAATATAACTACTATAATACTGCTCCTATATACAAGAATATAACTACTATAATACTACTCCTATGTACAAGAATATAACTACTATAATACTACTCCTATGTACAAGAATATAACTACTATAATACTGCCCCCTATATACAAGAATATAACTACTATAATACTGCTCCTATGTACAAGAATATAACTACTATAATACTGCTCCTATGTACAAGAATATAACTACTATAATACTACCTCCTATGTACAAGAATATAACTACTATAATACTGCTCCTATGTACAAGAATATAACTACTATAATACTACCTCCTATGTACAAGAATATAACTACTATAATACTACTCCTATGTACAAGAATATAACTACTATAATACTACTCCTATGTACAAGAATATAACTACTATAATACTACTGCTATATACAAGAATATAACTACTATAATACTACTCCTATGTACAAGAATATAACTACTATAATACTGCTCCTATGTACAAGAATATAACTACTATAATACTACTCCAATGTACAAGAATATAACTACTATAATACTACCTCCTATATACAAGAATATAACTACTATAATACTACGTCTTATGTACAAGAATATAACTACTATAATACTACCTCCTATATACAAGAATATAACTACTATAATACTACTCCTATGTACAAGAATATATCTACTATAATACTGCCTCCTATGTACAAGAATATAACTACTATAATACTACTCCTATGTACAAGAATATAACTACTATAATACTGCTCCTGTGTACAAGAATATAACTACTATAATACTACGTCTTATGTACAAGAATATAACTACTATAATACTACTCCTATGTACAAGAATATAACTACTATAATACTACTCCTATGTACAAGAATATAACTACTATAATACTACTCCTATGTACAAGAATATAACTACTATAATACTACTCCTATGTACAAGAATATAACTACTATAATACTGCTCCTATGTACAAGAATATAACTACTATAATACTGCTCCTATGTACAAGAATATAACTACTATAATACTACCTCCTACGTACAACAATATTATCTACTGTAACATATACACTATATATAAGCGTATATAAGTACAGTACTCCTACTGTTATCTGCTGGTGTTACATCAGGGTGTCCATTGGTATGTTGGGGTGAGTAGTGCACCTCGCTGTGCTAATCTTCCCATCATATGTGACGTCACTGCATATGGCGGTGATACTTATTGGAGCTGATACTGGGCTTAGTCTATCCTTATTTCTCTTTGGTTGGTCTCAGTAGGTTGTGCGGCTCTGATGCTGTAGTATGGCGAGTTCTGTAGCTGCTGATGAGGATGATGGCGGTATTTGTACATTTGGTGATTTTCGCTGGGTACAAGACATGGTAATTATTCTGTATTTTTCTACCCTCTATATTGTTCTGGCTGGACCGTACAGGTTGTGACTGCGGAGCTTTCTTCTCTCCTTTCTCTAACATCTTTATTATCTTTTCTTGCTTCAGACGTTTGGCTCCGGTCACAACGTCTCGGCCTCTCGTATCCTCTCCTGTCATATATTTTTATATTTTGGCTTTGCTAATGTAACTGCCTTTAAGACAGTATACAGGGAAGGGAGATATACCTGGAGACGTCTGACGGTTTAGTTCTTGTGTGTGTGTGTGTGTGTGTGTGTGTGTGTATATATATGTGTATATATATATATATATATATATATATATATATATATACATACATATATATATATATATAGTAACCAGCTGTCCCATTGTCTACAGGGGCAATAACAGCAAGACAATGTAAAGTTATCCCCTCCCCCGATATCAATGTCAAGTATCTGAGAGCCTCATAGATGGATATGATAATGTAATGTCACAGCTGTAACCAGGAGGACCAGTACCAGAATAGTGAGCGCAGCTCTGGAGTATAATACAGGATAAGTAATGTAACGTATGTACACAGTGACTGTACCAGCAGAATAATGAGCGCAGCTCTGGAGTATAATACAGGATAAGTAATGTAATGTATGTACACAGTGACTGCACCAGCAGAATAGTGAGCGCAGCTCTGGAGTATAATACAGGATAAGTAATGTAATGTATGTACACAGTGACTGCACCAGCAGAATAGTGAGCGCAGCTCTGGAGTATAATACAGGATAAGTAATGTAATGTATGTACACAGTGACTGTACCAGCAGAATAGTGAGCGCAGCTCTGGAGTATAATACAGGATAAGTAATGTAATGTATGTACACAGTGACTGTACCAGCAGAATAGTGAGCGCAGCTCTGGAGTATAATACAGGATAAGTAATGTAATGTATGTACACAGTGACTGCACCAGCAGAATAGTGAGCGCAGCTCTGGAGTATAATACAGGATAAGTAATGTAATGTATGTACACAGTGACTGCACCAGCAGAATAGTGAGCGCAGCTCTGGGGTATAATACAGGATAAGTAATGTAATGTATGTACACAGTGACTGTACCAGCAGAATAGTGAGCGCAGCCCTGGAGTACAATACAGGATAAGTAATGTAATGTATGTACACAGTGACTGTACCAGCAGAATAGTGAGTGCAGCTCTGGAGAATAATACAGGATAAGCAATGTAATGTATGTACACAGTGACTGCACCAGCAGAATAGTGAGCGCAGCTCTGGAGTATAATACAGGATAAGTAATGTAATGTATGTACACAGTGACTGTACCAGCAGAATAGTGAGCGCAGCTCTGGAGTATAATACAGGATAAGTAATGTAATGTATGTACACAGTGACTGTACCAGCAGAATAGTGAGCGCAGCTCTGGAGTATAATACAGGATAAGTAATGTAATGTATGTACACAGTGACTGCACCAGCAGAATAGTGAGCGCAGCTCTGGAGTATAATACAGGATAAGTAATGTAATGTATGTACACAGTGACTGTACCAGCAGAATAGTGAGCGCAGCTCTGGAGTATAATACAGGATAAGTAATGTAATGTATGTACACAGTGACTGCACCAGCAGAATAGTGAGCGCAGCTCTGGAGTATAATACAGGATAAGTAATGTCATGTATGTACACAGTGACTGTACCAGCAGAATAGTGAGCGCAGCTCTGGAGTATAATACAGGATAAGTAATGTAATGTATGTACACAGTGACTGCACCAGCAGAATAGTGAGCGCAGCTCTGGAGTATAATACAGGATAAGTAATGTAATGTATGTACACAGTGACTGTACCAGCAGAATAGGGAGCGCAGCTCTGGAGTATAGTACAGGATAAGTAATGTAATGTATGTACACAGTGACTGCACCAGCAGAATAGTGAGCGCAGCTCTGGAGTATAATACAGGATAAGTAATGTAATGTATGTACACAGTGACTGTACCAGCAGAATAGTGAGCGCAGCTCTGGAGTATAATACAGGATAAGTAATGTAATGTATGTACACAGTGACTGTACCAGCAGAATAGTGAGCGCAGCTCTGGAGTATAATACAGGATAAGTAATGTAATGTATGTACACAGTGACTGCACCAGCAGAATAGTGAGCGCAGCTCTGGAGTATAATACAGGATAAGTAATGTAATGTATGTACACAGTGACTGTACCAGCAGAATAGTGAGCGCAGCTCTGGAGTATAATACAGGATAAGTAATGTAATGTATGTACACAGTGACTGCACCAGCAGAATAGTGAGCGCAGCTCTGGAGTATAATACAGGATAAGTAATGTCATGTATGTACACAGTGACTGTACCAGCAGAATAGTGAGCGCAGCTCTGGAGTATAATACAGGATAAGTAATGTAATGTATGTACACAGTGACTGCACCAGCAGAATAGTGAGCGCAGCTCTGGAGTATAATACAGGATAAGTAATGTAATGTATGTACACAGTGACTGTACCAGCAGAATAGGGAGCGCAGCTCTGGAGTATAGTACAGGATAAGTAATGTAATGTATGTACACAGTGACTGCACCAGCAGAATAGTGAGCGCAGCTCTGGAGTATAATACAGGATAAGTAATGTCATGTATGTACACAGTGACTGTACCAGCAGAATAGTGAGCGCAGCTCTGGAGTATAATACAGGATAAGTAATGTAATGTATGTACACAGTGACTGCACCAGCAGAATAGTGAGCGCAGCTCTGGAGTATAATACAGGATAAGTAATGTAATGTATGTACACAGTGACTGCACCGGCAGAATAGTGAGCGCAGCTCTGGAGTATAATACAGGATATAACTCAGAATACTCAGTTTTTAGATTTCATGATGACCAGACTCTTCTAGACTACATTTTGTGACTTATTAGGAGAGCCTCTGGCTGCCCTCAGTACATGGAGTCGTTATCTATTTGTCCATAGAGATGGCGATAGGTTGGGGTCGGGTTCAGTATTATTGGGGCTCCTTAGCTGTGGATTCTCTTGTGTTGGACAATCTTCTTCTTCTTCCCTGAGTTGTTAGGCTGATAAGACGCCAATGTCTATATCCGGTGACAGCCATGACTGGGGGTCTCTGTAAGGCAGTGGAGAGTCCCTGGTTGGATGTTTCATCGTCTCGTGTTTCGGGCTATAGGTCTCTGTAATGACTTCTGCTTCCTGTGTATTGTCTTGTCTTGTGGCTGGAGATCTTCCTGCAGGTTATATCTGGGATTAGTTCACACTAGTAGGTATGTTATCCATTGGTCGGACCCGTTGTCCGTCTTGGTTGTTTCTTCTCCTGAATTCTCCAATGGACAGAGTAAGGTTTTCTATCATGGCTCATAGGGAGATAAGCGGCCACCAGAGGACACGTGAATGGCTACCTGAGGTGTATGGCCAGCCTCATGGTGGATACACCAAGCCTACGTGTATGTGAATATGTCCCTAGCCGCTCTCCTGTATATGGAGGCCCCTGGTGACTACAGGCAGTGTCTGTTGTGCGTTGCAGCCGCTCCTCGGTGTCCTCAGACATACAGGTGACGCTTATCTTCAGGTGCTGGAAGTTCTCCAGATCTGCCGCTTTATCTTCCCATCTCTCTTCTCACACTCTCTTAAAGTCTTTGGCTTCTTAGACATCAAACACCCGAGACAGGAAACACTTCCCGAGCGCTGAAGACGTCTCCTTACCTGTCTGATAAACCTCCTCACATCAAATCCTCTGCACGTGTCCTTCAGATCTGCGGCCACAGACCCCTGATATTATAGAGGTGGCAGCCGGGATATCCGCCCCAGGATGTGGAGATTAGATTGTCTGCTCCTGGGCCGAGAACTGCCCTCATGTCTGGAGCTTCTGTGCTGAGATGTGAGAATGGCGTGTCCGTGTAGTACAAGGGGCGACCTGCCATGGACTGTGAGGACTTATATACAGGTTATCACACAGGAGAGGATTAGATACAGCTCAGTATACAGTATCACACAAGATAGGATTAGATACAGCAGGTCAGGAGACTGTATCACACAAGATAGGATTAGATACACAGCTCTGTATACAGTATCACACAGGATAGGATTAGATACAGAGCTCAGTATACAGTATCACACAAGATAGGATTAGATACAGAGCTCAGTATACAGTATCACACAGGACAGGATTAGATACACAGCTCAGTATACAGTATCACACAGGATAGGATTAGATACAGCTCAGTATACTGTATCACACAGGATAGGATTAGATACACAGCTCAGTATACAGTATCACACAGGATAGGATTAGATACACAGCTCAGTATACAGTATCACACAGGATAGGATTAGATACAGCTCAGTATACAGTATCACACAGGATAGGATTAGATACACAGCTCAGTATACAGTATCACACAGGAGAGGATTAGATACAGCTCAGTATACAGTATCACACAGGATAGGATTAGATACACAGCTCAGCATACAGTATCACACAGGAGAGGATTAGATACAGCTCAGTATACAGTATCACACAGGATAGGATTAGATACACAGCTCAGTATACAGTATCTCACAGGATAGGATTAGATACACAGCTCAGTATACAGTATCACACAGGATAGGATTAGATACACAGCTCAGTATACAGTATCACACAGGATAGGATTAGATACAGCTCAGTATACAGTATCACACAGGATTAGATACACAGCTCAGTATACTGTATCACACAGGATAGGATTAGATACAGCTCAGTATACAGTATCACACAGGATAGGATTAGATACACAGCTCAGTATACAGTATCACACAGGATAGGATTAGATACACAGCTCAGTATACAGTATCTCACAGGATAGGATTAGATACACAGCTCAGTATACAGTATCACACAGGATAGGATTAGATACACAGCTCAGTATACAGTATCACACAGGAGAGGATTAGATACACAGCTCAGTATACAGTATCACACAGGATAGGATTAGATACACAGCTCAGTATACAGTATCACACAGGATAGGATTAGATACACAGCTCAGTATACAGTATCACACAGGATAGGATTAGATACAGCTCAGTATACAGTATCACACAGGGTAGGATTAGATACAGCTCAGTATACAGTATCACACAGGATAGGATTAGATACAGCTCAGTATACAGTATCACACAGGGTAGGATTAGATACAGCTCAGTATACAGTATCACACAGGATAGGATTAGATACACAGCTCAGTATACAGTATCACACAGGATAGGATTAGATACAGCTAGGTATACAGTATCACACAGGATAGGATTAGATACACAGCTCAGTATACAGTATCACACATGAGAGGATTAGATACACTGCTCAGTATACAGTATCACACATGAGAGGATTAGATACACTGCTCAGTATACAGTATCACACAGGATAGGATTAGATACACAGCTCAGTATACAGTATCACACAGGATAGGATTAGATACACTGCTCAGTATACAGTATCACACAGGATAGGATTAGATACACAGCTCAGTATACAGTATCTCACGGGATAGGATTAGATACACAGCTCAGTATACAGTATCACACGGGATAGGATTAGATACACAGCTCAGTATACAGTATCACACGGGATAGGATTAGATACACAGCTCAGTATACAGTATCACACGGGAGAGGATTAGATACACAGCTCAGTATACAGTATCACACGGGATAGGATTAGATACACAGCTCAGTATACAGTATCACACGGGATAGGATTAGATACACAGCTCAGTATACAGTATCACACGGGATAGGATTAGATACACAGCTCAGTATACAGTATCACACGGGATAGGATTAGATACACAGCTCAGTATACAGTATCACACGGGATAGGATTAGATACACAGCTCAGTATACAGTATCACACGGGATAGGATTAGATACACAGCTCAGTATACAGTATCACACGGGATAGGATTAGATACACAGCTCAGTATACAGTATCACACGGGATAGGATTAGATACACAGCTCAGTATACAGTATCACACGGGATAGGATTAGATACACAGCTCAGTATACAGTATCACACGGGATAGGATTAGATACACAGCTCAGTATACAGTATCACACGGGATAGGATTAGATACACAGCTCAGTATACAGTATCACACGGGATAGGATTAGATACACAGCTCAGTATACAGTATCACACGGGATAGGATTAGATACACAGCTCAGTATACAGTATCACACGGGATAGGATTAGATACACAGCTCAGTATACAGTATCACACGGGATAGGATTAGATACACAGCTCAGTATACAGTATCACACGGGATAGGATTAGATACACAGCTCAGTATACAGTATCACACGGGATAGGATTAGATACACAGCTCAGTATACAGTATCACACGGGATAGGATTAGATACACAGCTCAGTATACAGTATCACACGGGATAGGATTAGATACACAGCTCAGTATACAGTATCACACGGGATAGGATTAGATACACAGCTCAGTATACAGTATCACACGGGATAGGATTAGATACACAGCTCAGTATACAGTATCACACGGGATAGGATTAGATACACAGCTCAGTATACAGTATCACACGGGATAGGATTAGATACATCTCAGTATACAGTATCACACAGGATAGGATTAGATACAGCTCAGTATACAGTATCACACAGGATAGGATTAGATACAGCTCAGTATACAGTATCACACAGGATAGGATTAGATATATATGTAGTAGTTGTATACATTGTATCTCTGTTACCTGTTGGAATCTTGTTGCTAGGTAATACTTGTACGTTTCCTTATATTGTTATCTCGCCATCACTCATTTCCTGGGCAGTAGATAGTGATTGATCCTGTGTTACCTCCACTATACAATGCCCTGGGAGTCCTGCTCCGGCCCTCCGGCCCCCTGTACTGCAGGATCTTTGTGTCTTTATTATTGCTTGTACTTATATAGCGCCATCATATACCGCAGCGCTATGTAGAGATTGTCACTCACTGTCCCATATAGGACTGACACTATATATCCCCCTATCCGTCCTTGGAGTGTAGGAAGAAGCTGGGAGGAAACTTACAGAACACAGGGAGAACATAGAGACTCCAAAGTGACGCTGCGACCCCTGAGCCGCCCTGCTGCTCCAACCAATTCTACGGGAGACCTGGAGCCAAATCTCTGTAATCAGGCTCCGCCTCCGATGCACCTGCAGGGGGATCTGGGTATCCACAAAAGGCGATCAGCTCTGCAGTCCTTCAATGGTTAAAGGTCCTCCACAGTACCGACCACCCCTTTAAATGGGATTTTGCACATGGCCAACAGAGGGAATCCGGACGGGACGTATTTACCCTCATTTCTATTGTTCGGATATTTTTACGCCCTCGCGGCAGCAAATGCATCAATTATTAATCTCACATCTACAATTCATTGCGGTTTTATCATTAGGTTACAAGTCGCTGACCTTCTCCTCCCAATATCATTATCTATATATCCTTTCCGTCCAGTGGGGGAGGGGCGGGGGGGGGGGGGTAAAGAGATTGCACGCGCGTTTCTGAACCAGCCGTGAACTAAATATCATATTGATCAGCGAATCATTAATGGAGGAAGGGCCCGACTAATCCGAGACCTCTCCCCTAATACGAGTTCTGCCATTTCCTTCTCCTCTTCACAATGTTTTATGTAAATTTTTTAATATTGATTGTTTTAGTAGATTGTGCAGATTGTAAAACATTCACAGGGAGGAGGCGCCGGGCACGTTATACAGTATATATATATATCCTATCCTACTAATATTATAAATGATGTTTGTTCCACAATCACGCCGAAACGGCCGAACAAATGACACTCAAATTTGACGCATACCAGGAATGGCACCCGGAATGGAACATAGGTGCATCGCCATCCCCGTAGGTTGCACCAAAATCACGGTTGATGTAGGCTGAAGGACCTAAGATGACGTCATCACAGGCCTTCGCACTGTTCTCCGATTGGATGAGTAATAGAGGGGGCGGAGCCATGGAGGCTCAAGCCGGCCACTGAGCCTTTTCACTGTTCTCCATTGGAGCAAGCGATAGAGGGGGCGGAGCCATGGAGGCTCAAGCCGGCCACCAAGCCTTCACACTGTTCTCCCATTGGCGCAAGTGATAGAGGGGGTGCAGCTATAGAGTCTCAAGCCGGCCGCAGAGCCTTTGCGGTGTTCTCCGATTGGATCAAGCGATAGACGGGGTGGAGCCATAGCCGAGCCTTCGCTCTTTTCTCCGATTGGAGCAAGTGATAGAGGGGGTGCAGCTATAGAGTCTCAATCCGGCCGCAGAGCCTTTGCGGTGTTCTCCGATTGGAGCAAGCGATAGAGGGGGGCGCAGCTATAGAGGCTCAAGCTGGCGAGAGGGAGAAAATGGCGTCGCATATGCGGATTGCCGAACATGCCTCCATCGGTGGAGCCTGGCGCGCGACGTGGATCGGTGAGTCCACCGGGACCTCGGGGGTGGGAAGAGGAAGGGGAAGCTGGGACAGACTTCCCCAAACTGCCGTCTACCCGTGGCACGCCGTGGGGGTCACGGGGGAGAAGGGAGGACGGGGTTGCGGGGGGAGGCGAGGCGAAAGGGAGGACTGGGTTCAAGGGTAGGCCGGGGTCGTGGGTGGGTTGGGGGAGAGCTGGGGTCGCGCTGGCTGCAGGGCAAGGGGGGGTCGGGGCCGCACTATAGGTGGAGGGGGCTGCGGATGAAGTTGCGGGTAATGCTAGTGTATATATATATATATATATATATATATATATATATATATATATATATATATATATTATTTATTTATTTTTTTATTAAGATTTTGCTAAGGTAGTAAAATATATATTTAAAAATTTTAAATTAATCTCTAAAAGTTCCTGAAAAATTAGTTTGATAGCATTTAATTTTTTTTCCAATTTTGTAGAATTTATTTTTAATATTTGACTTTTTTTTTTCAACTTGAAAAGCAAAAATTCACCCTGCATTTTTACAGAAACTCAGGAAGAAAAAAATGACACAATTTGATACAAAGATTTTTCAAATTTCTTGAATTTTTTATTTGATAATGTTACTTTTTAATTTTTTTAATATGGATAGCAAAAATAAATTAAAAAAACATTTATTTCAGAAATTCATGGAGAATAGATACAAAGTCTTTCAGATCTCTTATTTTCGATACAATTTCTTGGCCGTTTCTCCCCGTTCTTGCAATCTCACAGATTCTTATATCTCCGATCCTACAGACTGGTGTAGACGCATTTTTTGGTTTCTGCATATGGGGGTTTATAGGTGGTTTACGACTGTCTCATTAATTCCAGCGGTTTATATTCAGGAAGCGGCGAAAATCGATGAACAAATTCTCTTGGTTCCAGAGCTTGAAGGCCGTGAAACGGGATCCGCGGCAGGATCAGCTTTATGGGCTCCTGCGTCTTCCTGCGGGTTTGTCTGGATACGACGGCAGGACAGGTGCACGTCAGATACAAAGTCCGTCTATAGAGATGGATTTCTCTCAGAGATTTCTACCAGACCAAAACCAATAACCTACAGACGGGAAACGCTTCACCAAATGAGAACCAGATGGGCCGCGCTTAACCCTTTACACACCCAGACACGAGCACAAGAGACTTGTTACATTGTATTTCTTATTGTCGGTTTTGATTCCTTCATTAGATCTGATACATCTTAGATTATTTCATGTTATTACATCACCAGTACCAGCATATCACCCCAGCCCTGCAGATAGATAGGTTACTGTCACCAGAACCAGTATATCACCCCAGTCCTGCAGATAGATAGGTTACTGTCACCGGAACCAGCATATCACCCCAGTCCTGCAGATAGATAGGTTACTGTCACCGGAACCAGCATATCACCCCAGTCCTGCAGATAGATAGGTTACTGTCACCAGAACCAGCATATCACCCCAGCCCTGCAGATAGATAGGTTACTGTCACCAGAACCAGTATATCACCCCAGCCCTGCAGATAGATAGGTTACTGTCACCAGACCCAGCATATCACCCCAGCCCTGCAGATAGATAGGTTACTGTCACCAGAACCTGCACATCACCCCAGCCCTGCAGATAGATAGGTTACTGTCACCAGAACCTGCACATCACCCCAGCCCTGCAGATAGATAGGTTACTGTCACCAGAACCAGTATATCACCCCAGCCCTGCAGATAGATAGGTTACTGTCACCAGACCCAGCATATCACCCCAGCCCTGCAGATAGATAGGTTACTGTCACCAGAACCAGCATATCACCCCAGCCCTGCAGATAGATAGGTTACTGTCACCAGAACCAGCATATTACCCCAGTCCTGCAGACAGATAGGTTACTGTCACTAGAACCAGCATATCACCCCAGCCCTGCAGATAGATAGGTTACTGTCACCAGAACCTGCACATCACCCCAGCCCTGCAGATAGATAGGTTACTGTCACCAGACCCAGCATATCACCCCAGCCCTGCAGATAGATAGGTTACTGTCACCAGAACCAGCATATCACCCCAGCCCTGCAGATAGATAGGTTACTGTCACCAGAACCAGCATATCACCCCAGCCCTGCAGATAGATAGGTTACTGTCACCAGAACCAGCATATTACCCCAGTCCTGCAGATAGATAGGTTACTGTCACCAGAACCAGCATATTACCCCAGTCCTGCAGATAGATAGGTTACTGTCACCAGAACCAGCATGTCACCCCAGCCCTGCAGATAGATAGGTTACTGTCACCAGGACCAGCATATCACCCCAGCCCTGCAGATAGATAGGTTACTGTCACCAGAACCAGCATATCACCCCAGCCCTGCAGATAGATAGGTTAGTGTCACCAGAACCAGCATATCACCCCAGCCCTGCAGATAGATAGGTTACTGTCACCAGAACCAGCATATTACCCCAGTCCTGCAGATAGATAGGTTACTGTCACCAGAACCAGCATGTCACCCCAGCCCTGCAGATAGATAGGTTACTGTCACCAGGACCAGCATATCACCCCAGCCCTGCAGATAGATAGGTTACTGTCACCAGAACCAGCATATCACCCCAGTCCTGCAGATAGATAGGTTACTGTCACCAGACCCAGCATATCACCCCAGCCCTGCAGATAGATAGGTTACTGTCACCAGAACCAGCATGTCACCCCAGCCCTGCAGATAGATAGGTTACTGTCACCTGAACCAGCATATCACCCCAGCCCTGCAGATAGATAGGTTACTGTCACCAGAACCAGCATATCACCCCAGCCCTGCAGATAGATAGGTTACTGTCACCAGAACCAGCATATTACCCCAGTCCTGCAGATAGATAGGTTATATCTGGTAGATCTGCTTCATTATTGGCTGGTGGCTGTATTGAGGGGTGGAGCTTAGAAGAGATGTGGTGAATTGATCTTTTGTTCTACTGCAGACCAGGCACAGGGGGTCGTCATTGGCTGTATAGAGTGGGTGGAGCTTTGCAAGGGATGTGATTTGCATTTTGTCCTACTACAGATAGGGGCGGGTGTAAGGCTCCTCCCATTTAATAAAGAGACCCAGGACAGTGGGGGGGGGGGGGGTGTTGGGGGGGTGGTCGTGCACGGCGGAGATTTCTTGATGTACTTCTCAGTTTTAGTTGAGAGATGACACATACGGACTGGAGGCGGTGACGGGCGTCTTGTTAGTCTTGTGCACCCTCGGTGTTCCTCTCAGGGCTGTGATTTCCCATTAGATTTGCATTATGTCTGGCGGCCATTATTTGTCCCATGATTAATCCCATGTCCTGTGCTGGATTTGGCAGAACACTTAGGATCACGTCGCGGCTCCTGCCATCTTATCCGCTGTCAGAGAAGAAAAGGATGGAAACCACCAAGGAGGGATTGTGGGATTGAGTCTTCCTGGAAAGTGATAAATAATAGATTGTTTGGGGGCCTCTTACTGCGGCCGCGCATTTACTGCTCTCTGATGAATTCTCATCCAGCCAAAACCGTATTCGCTTCGCCTTTTACCCGGGCCCACGAGCAGCGGGGGGTCTCTGTTCATCTCGGAGTGCACTGAGGCCAGGCAAGAGAATGGGAGCCAATATCTCAGGAGCGTGAGATCTAATCAGACGGAGGGCCCGGGAACAAATTGGGTAGAAGTGCCCTGGGACGAGGTGCATTGCCTGCAATCATCGGCGGGGCTGGGGGCTCCCTGTGCACAGATAACACATAATGGCAGTAATGGAGGAGGAACACTTTGTTTTCTTAATGTCTTCTCTGCTGCGTTGCGGTGTTGTTGTTGTTTTTAGTGCATTTAAAGGGCTGGTAAACTCCAGTGCGGGGGCAATAGAAAAGGAGCGACGGAGATTGGGCGGGGGCACTTAAAGTCATTTTCTTGTCATTCATACAATGGAAACGATTGCAGCCGTCGTCTCCCCAGCCACGATGGCTGATACCAGAGAATGTGTGACATACACAATGAGCTATATTGACTGTATACTATATACTCTATGTATGCCTATATTGGGGGGGGCGCATGGCACAACCTTTGTCGACTCGCTATGGTATAACTAACTTAGAACAGTAGTATTAGTCACATGGGCAACCGAAAATCCAACAGGTACAATGTGACTGTGATCATCCTGTTGTGTACATATGGGGAGGGGGTCACCGGATCCCCCCTGACAAAGGAAGGATGGGGTGTGTTCTATATATCGTGTCATGGCCGGAGTCCTGCAGTCTCCACGAGCCCGGTCATCTCCTTCATCACTGAAGCCATAAATGGGCCCCGTTCTCCAGAAAGATGGGGGTCCTAGAGATGACAAGAAGCATCCACTACCTATAGCCAGAAATACAAGTGTTAAAAAACCCCTTTAAATAGATGTTGCAGACTTAAAGGGGTTGTCCAGAGAGTGTGTGTGCGGGGGGGTTATGCCAGACCAGGCGGTTCTGAGTTACTTCCAAGCGCGGGTCACATGATTAAAACCAATCCCGTCCCCTGGGCCGCTCTGTCGACTCCTTCCCCTCCTTGGCAGGGGGTTTACCTGTGCTATGGGGGGGCGGGGTGTTGTAAAGGTTTCTCCCCAAAGCAGGGCAAAGCAATCCGGAGGATAGGGACAAGTTCTGATCATGTGACCTATGGTTGGAACTAGCCCGGAACTCCAGATTCAATTCCACTCCTAGGACTATCCCTTTAATAAATGATGCCTATCCTTAGGATGTACCAGTTAAGGATCGCAGGGGGGGGTGTGCTTGGATAAGCTGCAGTATTCAGGTGAGTGCTCACGACTAGCAAGCACAGCGCCATACCTTGTGTAGTGGCTGAACTTGGGACTGCAGCGCAGACAATTTACGTGAATGGGACTGAGCTGCGAACACGTGCCCAATGAACCACAGCTGATCCATTGGGGTCCTCTGTGCTGCACCCCCACTGTTATTCAGATGGGTCATCTATTAATAAGTCATGGAGACCCCTTTAATCAACTGTTACATAAGCGATAATTGCTCATGGCCCTGTGTAGACATGTCAGCCATCGATCAGTCAGCGATCACGTGACTCCCCACTGAGAACGCACGCCGCCGCGTTAGTCTACCGTCCCTTTAAGTTGTGACGTGATGTTCTGTACCACACAGCATCCTCCGCCAGTAAGCGTTGCGGGGCAGCGTCTCTAATCGTGTCGAGGGCCCCCCCACCCCACATAATGACGCCATTGTTCTCCATGTGCTAATATTGTCATTGTCTGATCTCTTTAGACTCGCTGCCCCATTTAACGCTCGCTCTGCGTAACCCGCTTCTCAGACTTCTCCAAATCTTGTTCGCTACACCTCGTGAACAGGACCCGGAAGCAGCGGGGGGTCTCGCTTCACACACAAGCCGCAGCCTATTTCTCACCGACAGATCTCATGCTAATCGTATGCAAATATGCAAAGTGTCCCCTTCAAGAGTCTTAACGAAACGCGGAGCACGGAGGGCTGTCAGCTCCAGGCAGACATGCTGTCACTCCGCTCATATTTCAGGCCCCCAACCCCTCATTTATTTATTTCCTTCCTAATTTTGTTTCATTTCAGATGAATCGGACATGAAAATGACAAAAACATAAAAGTGGCTCCGAAATCTTCGAGAATCCCCGGTGTTAGCTCAGTCAGTGGTGCGAGTCTTAGAACTTGTTATTATAGACAATCAATGATGGACCCCTGTCAGGCTTCTCCGTGACAAATCCCCCCTCCCCTATATACATTTTTAATGGAGGGTCCTTTGTTGGAGAAGACCTGAGGGACAGAGAAGGAGCAGCTGCGGACGGGACGGCGGAGGAAGAGAGAAGTTTACCTGCTCCGGCATCGAAGTATTATAGAATTAGATACATTGTAGGATTAGATACATTATAGAATTAGATACAGTATAGAATTACATACATTGTAGAATTAGATACATTGTAGAATTAGATACATTATAGAATTAGATACATTCTAAAATTAGATACATTATAGGATTAGATACAGTATAGAATTAGATACATTGTAGAATTAGATACATTGTAGAATTAGATACATTGTAGAATTAGATACATTGTAGAATTAGATACATTGTAGAATTAGATACATTGTAGAATTAGATACATTATAGAATTAGATACATTGTAGAATTAGATACATTGTAGAATTAGATACATTCTAAAATTAGATACATTATAGGATTAGATACAGTATAGATTTAGATACATTGTAGAATTAGATACATTGTAGAATTAGATACATTGTAGAATTAGATACATTGTAGAATTAGATACATTATAGAATTAGATACATTGTAGAATTAGATACATTGTAGAATTAGATACATTATAGAATTAGATACATTGTAGAATTAGATACAGTATAGAATTAGATACATTATAGAATTAGATACATTGTAGAATTAGATACATTGTAGAATTAGATTGTTACATATTTACTATCAGGGATCCATCACCGGATTAGTAATGAGTTAGAAGATTTTACTTCTTCTGTCTGACCATGGTTGTCAGCCATTTATGAAGGAGTCCATTACGGAGTGGTTGTCCTTGAGCTGCTACGATGTCGGCAATGGAGAAAATGGGAGATCCTGCTACTTCAAGGGATCGTATCATTAAAACTCAATTTTTTGTCCATAACACGTAGGAATAGCCATAAGAAAGTCTATTGTTCTCCTACCTTTAGATGTCTTCTCCGCGCCGCCGTTCGGTAGAAATCCCGGTTTTCATTGATATGCAAATGAGTTTTCTCAGCACTGGAGGCGGTCCTAAGCACTCAAACAGCACTGGGGGCATCCCCAATGCTGCAAGAGAACTCTCCAGCGCCGCCTCCATCTTCTTCAGGAACAGCCACTTCACACGTCTTCTTCCGGCGCTGGGGGTGATCAAACCTCTGGGCCTCGGGCAGAGCCGACTGCACATGCCCGCGGCCACAAGAGAAATGACCACTTACACAGTAAGTAAGCGGCCATTTTCTTGTGGCCTGTGTGCACACGCAGTCGGCTCTACTCCAGGCCCGCAGCGTAAAAGTTTGAACCCAGCTCCGGAAGAAGACGCGTGAAGATGGAGAGTTCTCTCGCAGCATCGTGGATGCCCCCTGTGCTGTTTGAGCACCAGGGTCCGCCCCCAGTGCTGCGAGAGAACTCATTTGCATACTGAAGAAAACCTGGATTTCTACCGAACGGCGGCGTGGAGAAGACATCTAAAGCTAGGAGAAGAATAGCCCTTCTTAAGAATATTCCTATGTGTGACCAACAAAAAAATTGATTGTAATGGTAGAATCCCTTTAAGGCTGGGGCCCCACGTTGCGGAAACGCAGCTTTTTTTGTTGCAAATTTTTGTTGCAGAAATAGACTGAATAGAAGATAGAAGTTTAAGAGCTTCCTATATATTTCGCATTCCATTTGTAGCCACTCCTGGCTTTGGCTCAAAAAAAGGCAACAAAATCTGCAACAAAAAAAGCTGCGTTTCCGCAACGTGGGGCCGTAGCCTAAGTCTACTCAGAAGCAGCAACCGGATCATATAGGACATTATAGAAACAGACTCCTGCTGATGTAAATGAACCACTCGGGATGAGATAGAAACTTACTACTTAGCTCCAGCAGAAGCCGCAGTGTCACTTTGTTTTCCTTCTCTCGCTGGGCTGCTTCTTCCTTCTCTCCTTTACCCTTCTCTTTCCTTAGACTTCTTGCGAAACCGAGAGAGAAACCATCAGAGATTTCAGAGTGAAAGTCAGTTTAGTAGGGAAGTGGAAACCCAAGTGGAGAAAGAAGCATTTTTCTTTGATAAGATGTTACAAAGTTTCTTGTATTTGATTGATCGGTTTATTTTTTGCTTGTTGAGAAGTTCAGGACCATGTCAGGATGGAAGGCGTGAACGTGACGTGAACAGGTCCCGAAAAATGAGATAACGTGTAATATACACCAAGACTGACGAATTAAAAGGGAAAGGGATGATCATTGCAACCAGCCATTAGATTGATGACAGACGTGTTGGCTGACGTGTGGTCACCGGGGGCTGGTATCGCTCTCCATTTCGGTCAGAAGTTTGCCCGTCTGATTCCTCCTCTCCTACCTGTCCCGGGTTCTTTCGGAGTGTCGTCCTCCTGACGCCGCAGATCCCTTTGATTTATGAGCGTATGAGCAGCATTTATCACAGGCGCCGTCTCCATTATTACGCGCGCCGATGTTGGGCTGTAGGTGGCCCGGACTTGTTTTCATAAGTCGGTGACATTACCAAATGTCATTGTTAGAAATGAGGATTTATGTCGGCGCGGGGGCGCCCGGGGAAGGATAAAAACACCATTGATTTTGTGATCAATTTCCCACCACAGGGCTGCGTTAAAGGGCACGGCTGAGCAATAATGAAATAGTCATTTATATCTTGTTGTAAGTGTCGCCACCGCCGGTTATTAATCGTCTCGGGAATCAAGTGCAAGGTTTTATTTATGGCCCTGTATATGTGAGGCCGGCCCACCGACTAAGTGACTAGTGCAAGTTTGCCTCCGACTATGAAGATCCCGTCATGTTCAGGCCCTGGAGTTATAGATTCATGATCGTACAGTGGCCTCATAGGGAATGACACCCCGGAGCGGGCGCACACTGTATATACTACTGGAGCGGGCAAACGCTGTATATACTGCTGGAGCGGGCACACACTGTATATACTGCTGGAGCGGGCACACACTGTATATACTGCTGGAGCGGGCACACACTGTATATACTGCTGGAGCGGGCACACACTGTATATACTGCTGGAGCGGGCACACACTGTATATACTGCTGGAGCGGGCACACACTGTATATACTGCTGGAGCGGGCACACACTGTATATACTACTGGAGCTGGAACACTGTATACTGTTGGAGCAGGCACACACAGTATACTGCTGGAGCGGGCACACACTGTATATACTGCTGGAGCGGGCACACACTGTATATACTGCTGGAGCGGGCACACACTGTATATACTGCTGGAGCGGGCACACACTGTATATACTGCTGGAGCGGGCACACACTGTATATACTACTGGAGCGGGCACACTCTGTATACTGCTGGAGCTGGAACACTGTATACTGCTGGAGCAGGCACACACTGTATATACTGCTGGAGCGGGCACACACAGTATACTGCTGGTGCGGGCACCCGCTGTATACTGTTTCCATTGAACTCGGCAATAAATCTGTCCCCCTAGTGGTGGATACAGGCCGTGTTATCACACTTCTATATTGATGAACTATCTGTCATCAATATGTGATGTGTAAAGTTCAGACACCTGGAACTCTACAGATAAGCTGGTTGAACAGGCCTGTTCACTGATGACCAAGCACAGCACCATACATTCTATAGTGGTTATACTTGGTATTGCACATCAGAACAACCACAGTTCACCATTACTGGCAGCAGCATTGTCCTTCTTCCATTTCCTCTCTCTCCCCTGGCAGCAGCATTGTCCCCCTTCCATTTCCTCTCCCTCCCCTGGCAGCAGCATTGTCCCCCTTTCATTTCCTCTCCCTCCCCTGGCAGCAGCATTGTCCCCCTTCCATTTCCTTTTCTCCCCTGGCAGCAGCATTGTCCCCCTTCCATTTCCCCTTCCCCCTGGCAGCAGCATTGTCCTCCTTCCATTTCCTTTCCCCCGCCGGCAGCAGCATTGTCCCCTTTCCATTTCCTTTTCTCCCCTGTCAGCATTGTCCCCCTTCCCACACCTCCCCCCTGGCAGCAGCATTGTCCTCCTTCCCACACCTCTCCCCTGGCAGCAGCATTGTGCCCCTTCCCACACCTCTCCCCTGGCAGCAGCATTGTGCCCCTTCCCACACCTCTCCCCTGGCAGCAGCATTGTGCCCCTTCCCACACCTCCCCCCTGGCAGCAGACCATCTCCTCTAGTGCGAAGGTGTCTAAACACACCTGACTCGCACAAATTATAATGTCCCCTTATTATATATTCCCCTTAGTTGCCCCTCAGACATGATATTATAATGTCCCCCTCCCGGTTTCCCCCACAGCTTCATGTTCTCCTCCAGCGGCCCCTTCACACAGGATAATGTCCCATAGCGACCCCTCCATCCTGTGTCTTCCTCTGTCCCTAGCATTCCTCCAAGACCACCAGCAGAACCATCGCACCCTCTCCTGGACTAACAACAAGAACTCCAGTGATGTGCAGTACCTGGTCTGACCACTACACAGAGAACAGTACTGTCTGCTTCCTGTTCAATTCTCTATCTGCTGCTGAGATGGGAATTCCTGATGTCGCCTCCTCTAAGATTTTAAACCCAGCAAGGAACCCTTTAATTTTCAGCCCGAGGGATACAAATATGTCTAGATATGTATAAATTATATACTACTAGTACATATATATATGTGTGTGTGTGTGTATGCATACATACTACATTTTGTTAATAAAGTTCCCTACGGTTGTAGTTGCTCCCCATAAGATGTGACCGTCTCCTCGCCTGTATCGTAGACGTCTTCGTGTAATGTTACACTACTGTAGTGAGATTTTCCCCGTTTCCTGGTGGGTGGCATCTCCGACCTTATCTCGGGGGGTAGACACGTTTTCAGCACATGATATATCCAAGACGTAACCACACAAGCGCTCCTACTGGAGAAACCCATTGTTGAAAGATGGCGGTGCTGGAATGCTGAAGTTCTTGTTTGTCTGGGGTCACTGAGGAGCGTCGATCCCCTTACTGGGGGCTGCAGGAACGTCACTGAGGCTCCCCCAGGACAGTGAGATCAGCACAAAACCATGTGAGCCGGCCTCATCTGTGAGATAATAGCAACAGATAGACACCAGGCCCACGGCCGGATATTTTTATTTGCTGCTATACCACTGGAGACCCCCAAACCTGGACTTTATGAGATTTCTCAACGTCGACATTGCAATGCTCACAGGAGCTTGTGCTCATTCCTGCCGGGTCACCGCAACGACACAACCAGATACTCAAAAATAAGCTTTTGTTTCAGACTCATTTTTTATTTTTGTGTACCCAAACGGTTCTAGCAGATGTCCATCTAGTGTCTGCAGGAACAGCAGCGAGAGGCGCCACACAGAGGCGCAGTCACTGTGTACATACATTACATTACTTATCCTGTATTACACTCCAGAGCTGCGCTCACTATTCTGCTGGTACAGTCACTGTGTACATACATTACATTACTTATCCTGTATTATACCCCAGAGCTGCGCTCACTATTCTGCTGGTACAGTCACTGTGTACATACATTACATTACTTATCCTGTATTATACTCCAGAGCTGCGCTCACTATTCTGCTGGTACAGTCACTGTGTACATACATTACATTACTTATCCTGTATTACACTCCAGAGCTGCGCCCACTATTCTGCTGGTACAGTCACTGTGTACATACATTACATTACTTATCCTGTATTATACCCCAGAGCTGCGCTCACTATTCTGCCGGTACAGTCACTATGTACATACATTACATTACTTATCCTGTATTACACTCCAGAGCTGCTCTCACTATTCTGCTGGTGCAGTCACTGTGTACATACATTACATTACTTATCCTGTATTATACCCCAGAGCTGCGCTCACTATTCTGCTGGTGCAGTCACTGTGTACATACATTACATTACTTATCCTGTATTATACTCCAGAGCTGCGCTCACTATTCTGCTGGTGCAGTCACTGTGTACATACATTACATTACTTATCCTGTATTATACTCCAGAGCTGCGCTCACTATTCTGCTGGTACAGTCACTGTGTACATACATTACATTACTTATCCTGTATTATACTCCAGAGCTGCGCTGACTATTCTGCTGGTACAGTCACTGTGTACATACATTACATTACTTATCCTGTATTATACTCCAGAGCTGCGCTCACTATTCTGCTGGTACAGTCACTGTGTACATACATTACATTACTTATCCTGTATTATACTCCAGAGCTGCGCTCAGTATTCTGCTGGTACAGTCATGTGTACATACATTACATTACTTATCCTGTATTATACTCCAGAGCTGCGCTGACTATTCTGCTGGTACAGTCACTGTGTACATACATTACATTACTTATCCTGTATTATACTCCAGAGCTGCTCTCACTATTCTGCTGGTGCAGTCACTGTGTACATACATTACATTACTTATCCTGTATTATACTCCAGAGCTGTGCTCACTATTCTGCCGGTACAGTCACTATGTACATACATTACATTACTTATCCTGTATTATACTCCAGAGCTGCGCTCACTATTCTGCTGGTACAGTCACTGTGTACATACATTACATTACTTATCCTGTATTATACTCCAGAGCTGCGCTCACTATTCTGCTGGTACAGTCACTGTGTACATACATTACATTACTTACCCTGTATTATACTCCAGAGCTGCGCTCACTATTCTGCTGGTACAGTCACTGTGTACATACATTATTTTACTTATCCTGTATTATACTCCAGAGCTGCGCTCACTATTCTGCTGGTGCAGTCACTGTGTACATACATTACATTACTTATCCTGTATTATACTGCAGAGCTGCGCTCACTATTCTGCTGGTACAGTCACTGTGTACATACATTACATTACTTATCCTGTATTATACTCCAGAGCTGCGCTCACTATTCTGCTGGTACAGTCACTGTGTACATACATTACATTACTTACCCTGTATTATACCCCAGAGCTGCGCTCACTATTCTGCCGGTACAGTCACTATGTACATACATTACATTACTTATCCTGTATTATACTCCAGAGCTGCGCTCACTATTCTGCTGGTACAGTCACTGTGTACATACATTATATTACTTATCCTGTATTATTCCCCAGAGCTGCGCTCACTATTCTGCTGGTACAGTCACTGTGTACATACATTACATTACTTACCCTGTATTATACTCCAGAGCTGCGCTCACTATTCTGCTGGTGCAGTCACTGTGTACATACATTACATTACTTATCCTGTATTATACTCCAGAGCTGCGCTCACTATTCTGCTGGTACAGTCACTGTGTACATACATTACATTACTTATCCTGTATTATACTCCAGAGCTGCGCTCACTATTCTGCTGGTACAGTCACTGTGTACATACATTACATTACTTATCCTGTACTATACTCCAGAGCTGCGCTCACTATTCTGCTGGTACAGTCACTGTGTACATACATTACATTACTTCTCCTGTACTATACTCCAGAGCTGCGCTCACTATTCTGCTGGTGCAGTCACTGTGTACATACATTACATTACTTATCCTGTATTATACTCCAGGGCTGCGCTCACTATTCTGCTGGTACAGTCACTGTGTATATACATTACATTACTTATCCTGTATTATACTCCAGAGCTGCGCTCACTATTCTGCTGGTACAGTCACTGTGTACATACATTACATTACTTATCCTGTATTATACTCCAGAGCTGCGCTCACTATTCTGCTGGTACAGTCACTGTGTACATACATTACATTACTTATCCTGTATTATACTCCAGAGCTGCGCTCACTATTCTGCTGGTACAGTCACTGTGTACATACATTACATTACTTCTCCTGTATTATACTCCAGAGCTGCGCTCAGTATTCTGCTGGTACAGTCACTGTGTACATACATTACATTACTTATCCTGTATTATACGCCAGAGCTGCGCTCACTATTCTGCTGGTACAGTCACTGTGTACATACATTACATTACTTATCCTGTATTATACTCCAGAGCTGCGCTCTCTACTCATAATACTGACCCCGCTGGTCCCACATTGTTCCTCTGTATATTCCCTTGCAGGCTGGACCAGTGTAGTTTGCAGACTATTGAATGTTCCTGTAATATTGGACAGTTTGGCTCCTTTGATATTTGGGGGGGGGGGGGGAGGGGGTTGCACTAGGGGGGATGCCATTGATGTAAGACGCTGCCGGTTCCTTGCTGTGTTTATCCTCCATTCCGATGTCTAATCCTCACGTCTTGTGATCTGCTAAGTGTCGTTGCGTTTCTGCAGCTCGGAGACTGGGACTTATTTTATCGCAGCGATGACTCACAGACCCCGCGGCCCCCTCTGCGTTACGTTTCTTATCGTCGCCCTCAAAGCCACAAATACATTGAGCTGTGGCTGTTTGCTGTGAGGGCGGAGATGGCGGACGCGAGATTCTCTTCTGTTCTCCATCAGATCTTCTTCTTATTCGGACCGTTATCGGTGTCCGGTGTTAGCGCCCTCTTATCTAGAGACCAACACTAATTTATCGAGCGATGGCTGCAGGAGAGGCCACCTTATACTGCGGTGCAAGCCGCTGACTTTTGTTGTCCCCCATTTTGGAATCCAGCTCCTTATTGGGGGCAGTGCCGGGGGAGGGGGGAGATGCAGACGGTATTTGTTCATCGCATCATGCATTATCCGGGATTGCCAGGGCGCTCGGGGCAAATTGTGCAAACGCTTGGTTTTCTTACACAAATATCCAGCCGTGTTCTGTGTTCACCCCGTATCGCTGCTTGTTCTCGCAGTCCCGGGTATCGGTGGGGTCTTATAGGTGGTGAGAACACTTGACCACTATCAGCAATGCCGATACTTTGTTGCACGGCCCGTTTTTGCAGCTTCCCTCTTTGCGCGCCCTGCTCACCAGTTGTTACTAAAGTGGGTGGAAACCAAGATGAGGTGACGCCTGACAAATCTAATATCAGTTGTATCAGAATTCTCCCCCGTTCCTGACCGGTGTAGATTACCATTCTACGAGACAGGAGTCCACCGGAATTCTTAAGAAGCCAAAGTTGTTTCTTAAACAATCCAGGCACGACTAGTGTATTCCTAACTTGCCCCCGTTATGTTAGTGCACCCAGTGATCAGCCCAAGTAACACAGTCCACGCCTCCCGGACTATTCACAATTCGACTGAACTGAATTCGCTACGTCTTGGATCTGAAATCTGAAATCTGCTGTATCTGTGTCACACCCGGCGTGCTTGGGTTTGGGATGCATATAGGGGAGACATAGTTATCCTCCAACAATTCAACACCTGAAAATGCCAAGGCTCTGAGTGTGTCAGCCATGATGGTCCGGCAGGCGGAGCGCCACCACCTGGATCCACAACAATCCCGATTTAAGCCGCTCCATTCCAGTCTATTTCTTCTCCTTGTATGATATCTAGCAGGTATTTTGCACAATTTTCTATTTTTGTTTTTTCCTATCCACATTGCACAAGCGAGGGCGAGTTCCAGTCTGTGTAATTCTGTCCGTTGTTCTGGTCTGCACCCCGAGAGACCCCCTGACTATAATATCTGTGATGTCAGACTGACTTTGCACCAGGCGGACCCGCGGTGCAGAATAGTCAGAGTGGTATCAGGATTTAGTTTTTGCACCATTGAATAATTTTTACAATGTTCCTGGGACCCGGAAAGGAAAATAAATCAAATTTGGGTTCAATTGGGGAAAAAAACAGGGTTGTGGAATTGACGTTACCTATAGTCTGGAATCGGCCATATTGTGACATCTTCCCATGTGATATCTCAGCACGTTGTAAGATTCCTGCACTTCTCTGACCTGCTGCCTGCGGCCTTCACCTGACACATAGGAATGTCTCAGTAGTGCAGCCTCAGGGCGTGCATCTTTAACTTCAAGTGATGAGATCTCGGCCTAGCAGCGAGATGTTACATTTTTCGCCATCGCGCGCTATCCGATATCCTCATCTCCTTTATCAGGTGAGAAGACAATGCAGACGTTACTATTAATCTCGAGTCTTCGATCATCTAGACCAGTCCGGCCTCTGATTCTGGGCTAAAGGAATTTTAATGGTGTGTGTAAAGCAAACAGCGCTACTTCCTGCACACAGTATACGTCTGGGCCTGCGATAAGGAGCGGACCTGGGCTGATAACATAGAACAATAGTCACAATGCCGGCAAGAACGTGTCGGGCTACTTGTATTGTAACACGTTAATCCAGGACAAGTGTATTTTCGATAAGGTGATGTGGACGCCGGGCCCGCGTTCTCCGCTTACATCCTGTATGGGGCCGCCGCTTTATCTGACCAGGACACCGACAATCCGTTTCCGCTTCTTATCGCTTTGGGTCCCGGAGTTACTCAAGGTGATCCCACCTCCCTAACACAAGGAGATGTGCGAGGGCCCCGGGAAACCACGTCGGCTCCGGACTCCAGATCTGCACAATAACATAAGTAACAAGTGTCTAAGAAAGTGCTAATGAAGGAAGAAATGTTCTGCGGAGCGAGTCCCGTCCTCACACACCTCCAACGTGTCCCCGACATGTGATATCCTTGAAGAACGCCCTGAGAGAAGAATAGAACATCTCCTGTTAAAAGGCCAGGGCTCGGCCCTCGGAGGTGAAGCCATCCCTCACGTGTAATACTGCCGGAGATTAAAGGGTTCGCACTTCACATCCTCGGTGTAGCGTTTCAGAAGATCCTTTTATGTGTCCTGATTTAATAAGTTTTGGGATTCATGGAAGGGTCAGATCCAGATTTATGGGTACGGGATCACTCACCTGGCTGTAGTGGGCGCCATCAGCTGGGACAGGGAGAGAAGATCCAAAGATGGTGGAGCCATAGGAATATCTCCGCACCTGGAAATTCTGTTACTTGCAGAAGTCGTATATGTTCCTTGGATATGATCACAAGAAGTGTCCACAGAGGGTCGGAAGTAGTGGCCAAACTCCAGAACACATTGTCTAGGGCTTGAGGACGTCAAGGTGGTGGAGTGATGACTCCTGGATCTGGCACCCGAGACTGAGGACTGTAAGATCTCCTGTTATGGACCTAGCTATTGGTCTTCTCAAAGGAACAATCCATGTTAATGAAACGTCTGTAGACATGGTGGAAGTTTTCGTTGGTGGGGTGGACGTCACAGCCCCGGCTATGGTTTCAAGATCCTCATTATTGAAACCTATATGGATTGTTCAATGGGAACATTGGATGCGCGTCAGATGAATCCACTTATTTCGGCAAGAAGGACTGACCTAATGTGCATGGAGGCCTCCAGTGATGGCAGATGTTGGGGAGATAAGGATGGTGCATGTTGGATTTTACTCGTCCATCTCTTCGGTTCTGGGGAAATGAGTCTTTCCGCATCTTAACTCCCTCTTCCCATTGGGAACATGTACACGCTTGGCCAAGCCCATCACGCGTGTGTATGGTGGGATTGAAAGAGTTACGTACTGGACCTTGGCCTTCACTTATAGGAACTATGAAGAATGATCGAAACCATGAGACAAGAGTAGAATGAAGGGACACTGATATCTTCCAATGCTACCGATGGCATTGGAAGATGGCGTCCAGCCATGTCCTCACTTGGGAGACACCATATTATTAAAGAGGTTTTCTAGGAGTTGCTATTGATGGGCTATCCTCAAGGTGGCCATACAGCTTTGATTTTGGTTGACCATACACCATTGATTTTGGTTGGCCATACACCTTTGATTTTAGTTGACCATACACCTTTGATTTTTGTTGGCCATACACTTTAGATTTTGGTTGGCCATACACTTTTGATTTTGGTTGGCCATACACCATTGATTTTGGTTGGCCATACACCATTGATTTTGGTTGGCCATACACCTTTGATTTTGGTTGGCCGTACACTTTAGATTTTGGTTGGCCGTACACCTTTGATTTTGGTTGGCCATACACCATTGATTTCGGTTGACCATACACCTTTGATTTTAGTTGACCATACACCTTTGATTTTGGTTGGCCATACACCATTGATTTTGGTTGGCCATACACCATTGATTTTGGTTGGCCATACACCATTGATTTTGGTTGGCCATACACCATTGATTTTGGTTGGCCATACACCTTTGATTTTGGTTGGCCATACACTTTTGATTTTGGTTGGCCATACACCATTGATTTTGGTTGGCCATACACTTTAGATTTTGGTTGGCCATACACTTTTGATTTTGGTTGGCCATACACCATTGATTTTGGTTGGCCATACACCTTTGATTTTGGTTGGCCATACACCATTGATTTTGGTTGGCCATACACCTTTGATTTTAGTTGACCATACACTTTTGATTTTGGTTGGCCATACACCATTGATTTTTGTTGGCCATACACCATTGATTTTTGTTGGCCATACACCATTGATTTTGGTCGGCCATACACCTTTGATTTTGGTTGGCCATACACTTTAGATTTTGGTTGGCCATACACCTTTGATTTTGGTTGGCCATACACCTTTGATTTTGGTTGGCCATACACCTTTGATTTTGGTTGGCTATACACCTTTGATTTTGGTTGGCCATACACTTTAGATTTTGGTTGGCCATACACCTTTGATTTTAGTTGACCATACACTTTTGATTTTGGTTGGCCATACACCATTGATTTTTGTTGGCCATACACCATTGATTTTTGTTGGCCATACACCATTGATTTTGGTTGGCCATACACCATTGATTTTGGTTGGCCATACACCATTGATTTTGGTCGGCCATACACCTTTGATTTTGGTTGGCCATACACTTTAGATTTTGGTTGGCCATACACCTTTGATTTTGGTTGGCCATACACTTTAGATTTTGGTTGGCTATACACCTTTGATTTTGGTTGGCCATACACTTTAGATTTTGGTTGGCCATACACTTTAGATTTTGGTTGGCCATACACTTTAGATTTTGGTTGGCCATACACCTTTGATTTTGGTTGGCCATACACTTTAGATTTTGGTTGGCCATACACTTTAGATTTTGGTTGGCCATACACCTTTGATTTTGGTTGGCCATACACTTTAGATTTTGGTTGGCCATACACTTGCCAATACCTATTCTAACTTGTCATCGAAAAATAGGATCCCCTCCATACACTTCTTAGTCCTCCATTCCACCCACATGTTCATCTATGGTATATGGTCACTTTCCGGATATTATTATGTGATTGATTGGTAGGCCGCCCAGTGCCCGGTACTGCCGCTCGGTCCGATCCACCTGATCCTTTCCATTCACTCCGTTCCAGGAATTTTATATTTTTTTTGACCTACTACTTCGTTTTTACAGTAAGAAAAACACAGAATGTTATTTTTCTTAGAAGTTTCTCCACTTTCTTTTTTTTTTTTCCCTCTTCAATTTCATTTTAGCGTTTGAGCCTGCGAGGGCCGCGCCAAGTCCGTCTCGTGAAAGTAAACTTTGCCAACTCATCCTCCTCGAAGAGAGAGCGGCTAATAACTCTGAAATTCAGGACGCACGTGCGCTCTTCTGCGAATAAAGAAGCATTTGATGGCCGGCCCCCGATGTCTGAATGATGAACGGGGTGATCTATAAAGCAACAGGTGCCAAGTGTGTGGGCCGGCTCTCCATATGGCGGCGTATTAGAAGCGCTTAGCCAGGATATCCGATGTCTCTGCTGCGTTTCTTGATCATTGATGGCCTCTTTACGTTGCATACTTACAGTCCCCCTGGATTAATGTGTTTTTCTATTCTTTTACAGCTTTGCTGCGCGCCGGCTCGCTCCTTTGTCCGCTGTTTTTCTGCCCCCCCCCCCCCCCCCCCTCTTTTCTGTCAGGGGTCTCAGATAACTCTTTTGCGGTCCAGATGTAGCAGGTTATATATTAAAACTCATTTGAGGCTCCCGAGTTCTGAACTTCACGTCATCTCAAATCCCTCCGCTGTTCTGTCCGTAATAACAAAAATTTTGCAGAAAAAAAAAATTCCCCCTTTCCCAACGGCCGCGCTTTTCTCTTCGAGTTTGGTGCGAAACCTTGAGAGAGTTTTTAGTTGCAGGCAGCGATTGATGTGAATTACCTTCTGTGCTCTTTTCATGTGGTCACCATTGTGGATTCTCTGAGAATTGGCCAATTACAGGATTAGAATGCAAAGCAAACCCTCGGCGCACTCACAATAGCGGCCATTTTGTTTTTTTCTTCTTTTTTTTACTTCAAGGCTCCCAAAAAGATTATTTTACATCTCGGCGTCTCGAGAGCCTGAAACCTTCTGCAGTAAGGAGAAATCATTGTTATAATTTTTTTTTGTCATTTTTATGTATTTTTTTTTAATTTTCAGTGAATTTTTATTGTATTTTTTTGTAATTTTCTCATTTTTAGTGAATCTTCACGTCATAAATTCAGGCACTTATATGTGTGACGTGAAATACTGATACTTGTGCTAGTGATTGTCCTCGAGCGGTTTAACCTGCAGATATCAGATATTTTATTTGTATTTTGTCTATCATTTCTTCTGAAGGATTAGATAAAAATATTACATGAAGATACAATATAAAACCAAAAATATCAACAATGAAATTAATACAAAACAGTCATCATAAAATATATAACAAAAATATGAATGTGTAATAAAAGCCAATCGCGTCATCTCTCGCGATTATACATATAATTAATAATATATTAGCTTTGATTGTTACATTGTTACACCCACTTTGTATCACATCTTCCTCCTCTTCCTCCTCTTCTTCCTCCTCTTCTTCTTCCTCCTCTTCTTCCTCCTCTTCTTCTTCCTCTTCTTCTTCCTCTTCTTCTTCCTCTCCTCCTTCTACCTCTCCTTCTTCTTTTTCTTCCTCTCCTTCTTCCTCCTCTTCTTCCTCTCCTTCTTCTTCCTCCTCCTCCTCCCCCTCCTCTTCTTCTTCTAATAATTCTTCTTCCTCCTCCTCTTTTTCTTCTTCCACCTCTTCTTCTACTTCTTACTCTTCTTCTACTTCTTACTCTTCTTCCTCTTCTTCTTCCTCTTCCTCTTCTTCTTCTTCCTCCTCTTCCTCTTCTTCCTCCTCTTCCTCTTCTTCCTCCTCCTCTTCCTCCTCTTCTTCTTCCTCTACTCCTTCTTCTTCCTTTCCTCCTTCTTCTTCCTCTTCTTCCTCCTCTTCTTCTTACTCTCCTCCTTCTTCTTCTTACTCTCCTCCTTCTTCTTCTTACTCCTCTTCTTCTTCTTCTAATTTTTCTTCTTCCACCTCTTGTTCTACTTCTTACTCCTCTTCTTCTTCTTACTCCTCTTCTTCTACTTCTTACTCCTCTTCTTCTTACTCCTCTTCTTCTTACTCCTCTTCTTCTTACTCCTCTTCTTCTTACTCCTCTTCTTCTTCTTCTTACCCCTCTTCTTCTACTTCTTCCTCCTCTTCTTCTTCGTCTTCCTCTTCTTCCTCTTCCTCTTCTTCTTCTTCCTCTTCTTCTTCTTCCTCTTCTTCTTCTTCCTCCTCTTCTTCGTCTTCCTCTTCCTCTTTTTCTCCTTACTCCTCTTCTTCTTCTTCCTCCTCCTCTTCTTCGTCTTCCTCCTCTTCTTCTTCTTCTTCCTCCTCTTGACCTCTTCCTCCTCCTCCCAAAGTGCTTGTCATTAATATTCCATTTCTGGCTGTTGTTGGCCTCTTGGTCAGGTCTGTGGACTCCATAGGTCACACCACTCCAGCTCCTCCATTGTTCCGCAGCCCAACTTCTGCTCCGTCTGCTTCATAATCGGGTGACAACTGTAGTCGGACAGACCAGGACAGCCCCTCTAATTCATTGATAATCCAGAGACTGATTCCTATGACAATAAATATGTAACACACTAAACATCTAATTCTATCTATAATATTATAAAACATAACCATATTATTCTGAGGTTGGGGTCTGTGACTATGTCTGACTCGGCAGCGGTGTCCTTGGTGATCAGTCGCCCCCTATATAATAAGGTGGTACAGTCTGACGTAGCGTCCATGTCATGTGTCCCGTATACACTTGTGTTCTTCTTCTTTCTTTTAGTGATTCTGGTTGTGAGATCTGACTTTCTGCTGCCACCACCTATATGTTACTGACTAGTAAGAACCATGTCGTAGTTTATTTTATATTTGTGTATTCCCTGTATGTCCTATTGTGAAGCCGCCCCAATAATGTACTGTCAGGTCCCCCCGGGCTCCGGATATCTCCCCCTCCCCTCTGACATGTTTTGTAAGGTTTCTTTCCAGTCTTCTTGGGTTTTGTAGCTTTCTTTTGTTTCCAGAGTTGTCACCGCGCGTCGAGACCCCCCCCCCCCCCCCATATCCCCGACCCCTCAGCCATGGCACCTGTATCCTCCTGAGACCTCTCTTTGTATCTCGTCTCCTCTCATATACGCAGAGCGGATGTAAATCCATTTACAGAGAAGAATGACGTTGTACGGGAGCTGATCCTGCCTAAGCCTTCCATATATTTACCTGTCTCCTGTCCATCCCATAATCCGCATGTACTTCACTGTATATTCATAGACCGTTATACACAAGCTCTACCGCCATGTCCTGTAATCTCATTGCACATATTCCTGTTAACCCTGTAAATGGCTGATAACATAGTACAATAGCCTGCAGGTAATAATACCGCCTGAAGGCGTCTGTGCTCAGGCCTTGCATTTACAGTCCTATGAAAAAGTTTGGGCACCCCTATTAATCTTAATCATTTTTAGTTCTAAATATTTTGGTGTTTGCAGCAGCCATTTCAGTTTGATATATCTAATAACTGATGGACACAGTAATATTTCAGGATTGAAATGAGGTTTATTGTACTAACAGAAAATGTGCAATATGCATTAAACCAAAATTTGACCGGTGCAAAAGTATGGGCACCTCAACAGAAAAGTGACATTAATATTTAGTAGATCCTCCTTTTGCAAAGATAACAGCCTCTAGTCGCTTCCTGTAGCTTTTAATCAGTTCCTGGATCCTGGATAAAGGTATTTTGGACAAACAATTCAAGTTCAGTTAAGTTAGATGGTGGCCGAGCATGGACAGCCCGCTTCAAATCATCCCACAGATGTTCAATGATATTCAGGTCTGGGGACTGGGATGGCCATTCCAGAACATTGTAATTGTTCCTCTGCATGAATGCCTGAGGATTTGGAGCGGTGTTTTGGATCATTGTCTTGCTGAAATATCCATCCCCGGCGTAACTTCAACTTCGTCACTGATTCTTGAACATTATTCTCAAGAATCTGCTGATACTGAGTGGAATCCATGCGACCCTCAACTTTAACAAGATTCCCGGTGCCGGCATTGGCCACACAGCCCCAAAGCATGATGGAACCTCCACCAAATTTTACAGTGGGTAGCATGTGTTTTTCTTGGAATGCTGTTTCTTTTTGGACGCCATGCATAACGCCTTTTTTTATAACCAAACTCCTCAATTTTTGTTTCCAAAATGAAGCTGCCTTGTCCAAATGTGCTTTTTCATACCTCAGGCAACTCTATTTGTGGCGTACGTGCAGAAACGGCTTCTTTCTCATCACTCTCCCATACAGCTTCTCCTTGTGCAAAGTGCGCTGTATAGTTGACTGATGCACAGTGACACCATCTGCAGCAAGATGATGCTGCAGCTCTTTGGAGGTGGTCTGTGGATTGTCCTTGACTGTTCTCACCATTCTTCTTCTCTGCCTTTCTGATATTTTTCTTGGCCTGCCACTTCTGGGCTTAACAAGAACTGTCCCTGTGGTCTTCCATTTCCTTACTATGTTCCTCACAGTGGAAACTGACAGGTTAAATCTCTGAGACAACGTTTTGTATCCTTCCCCTGAACAACTATGTTGAACAATCTTTGTTTTCAGATCATTTGAGAGCGGGCTGTCCATGCTCGGCGACCATCAAACTTAACTGAACTTGAATTGTTTTGTAGAAAGAAATGGTCCAAAATCCCTTCATCCAGGATCCAGGAACTGATTAAAAGCTACAGGAAGCGACTAGAGGCTGTTATCTTTGCAAAAGGAGGATCTACTAAATATTAATGTCACTTTTCTGTTGAGGTGCCCATATTTTTGCACCGGTCAAATTTTGGTTTAATGCATATTGCGCATTTTATGTTAGTACAATAAACCTCATTTCAATCCTGAAATATTACTGTGTCCATCAGTTATTAGATATATCAAACTGAAATGGCTGCTGCAAACACCAAAATATTTAGAACTAAAAATGATTAAGATTAATAGGGGTGCCCAAACTTTTTCATAGGACTGTATCTGACACCCTTATAGTTGGGACTTGTGACCCCAATAGTCAGTAGTGGGGTGTATTTAGTCACCTTACATGTATCCGGCTGTAGGGCCCCCACCAGGGGACTGATATTTGGCCGCAGTATTGTGTAATGGTATTTCATGAGCTTTACATGGTCCCCCGTGCACTGCTGGGGACTTATAGGGAAACTACTGTATAGGTGGTGTGATCATGACATATACAGTATTTCTCATGACATTCTCTGTAGTGAAGACTCAGTTATAGGTTTGGACGCGGGGGTCACACTAGCGCCCGGACTCCGTTCTGCATGCAGAAGACAGAAAGCTTGTAGTCCTTGTGTCTGACTATGACTCGGTGCTGATAGATGACGGTGTGTTACTTTGTATCCCTGGTGTAGTGTATTTATTGTTCTCTTGCGTTACTTTGTATCCCTGGTGTAGTATATTTATTGTTCTCTTGTGTTACTTTGTATCCCTGGTGTAGTATATTTATTGTTCTCTTGTGTTACTTTGTATCCCTGGTGTAGTATATTTATTGTTCTCTTGTGTTACTTTGTATCCCTGGTGTAGTATATTTATTGTTCTCTTGTGTTACTTTGTATCCCTGGTGTAGTGTATTTAGTGTTCTCTTGCGTTACTTTGTATCCCTGGTGTAGTATATTTATTGTTCTCTTGTGTTACTTTGTATCCCTGGTGTAGTGTATTTATTGTTCTCTTGTGTTACTTTGTATCCCTGGTGTAGTGTATTTATTGTTCTCTTGTGTTACTTTGTATCCCTGGTGTAGTGTATTTATTGTTCTCTTGTGTTACTTTGTATCCCTGGTGTAGTATATTTATTGTTCTCTTGTGTTACTTTGTATCCCTGGTGTAGTGTATTTATTGTTCTCTTGTGTTACTTTGTATCCCTCGTGTAGTGTATTTAGTGTTCTCTTGTATTACTTTGTATCCCTCGTGCAGTGTATTTATTGTTCTCTTGTGTTACTTTGTATCCCTCGTGTAGTGTATTTAGTGTTCTCTTGTGTTACTTTGTATCCCTGGTGTAGTATATCTATTGTTCTCTTCTGTTACTTTGTATCCCTTGTGTAGTATATTTAGTGTTCTCTTGTGTTACTTTGTATCCCTGGTGTAGTATATTTAGTGTTCTCTTGTGTTACTTTGTATCCCTGGTGTAGTATATTTATTGTTCTCTTGTGTTACTTTGTATCCCATGTGTAGTATATTTATTGTTCTCTTGTGTTACTTTGTATCCCTGGTGTAGTGTATTTATTGTTCTCTTGTGTTACTTTGTATCCCTGGTGTAGTATATTTAGTGTTCTCTTGTGTTACTTTGTATCCCTCGTGTAGTGTATTTAGTGTTCTCTTGTGTTACTTTGTATCCCTGGTGTAGTATATTTATTGTTCTCTTCTGTTACTTTGTATCCCTTGTGTAGTATATTTAGTGTTCTCTTCTGTTACTTTGTATCCCTTGTGTAGTATATTTAGTGTTCTCTTGTGTTACTTTGTATCCCTGGTGTAGTGTATTTATTGTTCTCTTCTGTTACTTTGTATCCCATGTGTAGTATATTTATTGTTCTCTTGTGTTACTTTGTATCCCATGTGTAGTATATTTATTGTTCTCTTGTGTTACTTTGTATCCCATGTGTAGTATATTTATTGTTCTCTTGTGTTACTTTGTATCCCTGGTGTAGTATATTTATTGTTCTCTTGTGTTACTTTGTATCCCTTGTGTAGTATATTTAGTGTTCTCTTGTGTTACTTTGTATCCCTGGTGTAGTGTATTTAGTGTTCTCTTGTGTTACTTTGTATCCCTGGTGTAGTATATTTAGTGTTCTCTTGTGTTACTTTGTATCCCTGGTGTAGTATATTTATTGTTCTCTTGTGTTACTTTGTATCCCTTGTATAGTATATTTATTGTTCTCTTGTGTTACTTTGTATCCCTGGTGTAGTATATTTATTGTTTTCTTGTGTTACTTTGTATCCCTGGTGTAGTGTATTTAGTGTTACTTTGTATCCCTGGTGTAGTGTATTTAGTGTTCTCTTGTGTTACTTTGTATCCCTTGTGTAGTGTATTTAGTGTTCTCTTGTGTTACTTTGTATCCCTGGTGTAGTGTATTTATTGTTTTCTTGTGTTACTTTGTATCCCTGGTGTAGTGTATTTAGTGTTACTTTGTATCCCTGGTGTAGTGTATTTAGTGTTCTCTTGTGTTACTTTGTATCCCTGGTGTAGTATATTTATTGTTCTCTTGTGTTACTTTGTATCCCTGGTGTAGTATATTTATTGTTCTCTTCTGTTACTTTGTATCCCTGGTGTAGTATATTTATTGTTCTCTTGTGTTACTTTGTATCCCTGGTGTAGTATATTTAGTGTTCTCTTGTGTTACTTTGTATCCCTTGTGTATTTATTGTTCTCTTGTGTTACTTTGTATCCCTTGTGTAGTGTATTTAGTGTTCTCTTGTGTTACTTTGTATCCCTGGTGTAGTGTATTTATTGTTTTCTTGTGTTACTTTGTATCCCTGGTGTAGTGTATTTAGTGTTACTTTGTATCCCTGGTGTAGTGTATTTAGTGTTCTCTTGTGTTACTTTGTATCCCTGGTGTAGTATATTTATTGTTCTCTTCTGTTACTTTGTATCCCTGGTGTAGTATATTTATTGTTCTCTTGTGTTACTTTGTATCCCTGGTGTAGTATATTTAGTGTTCTCTTGTGTTACTTTGTATCCCTTGTGTATTTATTGTTCTCTTGTGTTACTTTGTATCCCTTGTGTAGTGTATTTAGTGTTCTCTTGTGTTACTTTGTATCCCTGGTGTAGTGTATTTATTGTTTTCTTGTGTTACTTTGTATCCCTGGTGTAGTGTATTTAGTGTTACTTTGTATCCCTGGTGTAGTGTATTTAGTGTTCTCTTGTGTTACTTTGTATCCCTGGTGTAGTATATTTATTGTTCTCTTCTGTTACTTTGTATCCCTGGTGTAGTATATTTATTGTTCTCTTGTGTTACTTTGTATCCCTGGTGTAGTATATTTAGTGTTCTCTTGTGTTACTTTGTATCCCTTGTGTATTTATTGTTCTCTTGTGTTACTTTGTATCCCTTGTGTAGTGTATTTAGTGTTCTCTTGTGTTACTTTGTATCCCTGGTGTAGTATATTTATTGTTTTCTTGTGTTACTTTGTATCCCTGGTGTAGTGTATTTAGTGTTCTCTTGTGTTACTTTGTATCCCTGGTGTAGTATATTTATTGTTCTCTTGTGTTACTTTGTATCCCTGGTGTAGTATATTTATTGTTCTCTTCTGTTACTTTGTATCCCTGGTGTAGTATATTTAGTGTTCTCTTGTGTTACTTTGTATCCCTTGTGTATTTATTGTTCTCTTGTGTTACTTTGTATCCCTTGTGTAGTGTATTTAGTGTTCTCTTGTGTTACTTTGTATCCCTGGTGTAGTGTATTTATTGTTCTCTTGTGTTACTTTGTATCCCTGGTGTAGTGTATTTATTGTTCTCTTGTGTTACTTTGTATCCCTGGTGTAGTATATTTAGTGTTCTCTTGTGTTACTTTGTATCCCTTGTGTATTTATTGTTCTCTTGTGTTACTTTGTATCCCTCGTGCAGTGTATTTATTGTTCTCTTGTGTTACTTTGTATCCCTGGTGTAGTGTATTTATTGTTCTCTTGTGTTACTTTGTATCCCTGGTGTAGTGTATTTATTGTTCTCTTGTGTTACTTTGTATCCCTGGTGTAGTATATTTAGTGTTCTCTTGTGTTACTTTGTATCCCTGGTGTAGTGTATTTATTGTTCTCTTGTGTTACTTTGTATCCCTGGTGTAGTATATTTAGTGTTCTCTTGTGTTACTTTGTATCCCTGGTGTAGTGTATTTAGTGTTCTCTTGTGTTACTTTGTATCCCTGGTGTAGTGTATTTATTGTTCTCTTGTGTTACTTTGTATCCCTGGTGTAGTATATCTATTGTTCTCTTGTGTTACTTTGTATCCCTTGTGTAGTATATTTACTGTTCTCTTGTGTTACTTTGTATCCCTGGTGTAGTGTATTTATTGTTCTCTTCTGTTACTTTGTATCCCATGTGTAGTATATTTATTGTTCTCTTGTGTTACTTTGTATCCCATGTGTAGTATATTTATTGTTCTCTT
Source organism: Leptodactylus fuscus (assembly GCF_031893055.1). NCBI lineage: Eukaryota > Metazoa > Chordata > Amphibia > Anura > Leptodactylidae > Leptodactylus > Leptodactylus fuscus. Next base: position 6,126,301 of record NC_134270.1, read on the forward strand.
GTGTTACTTTGTATCCCATGTGTAGTATATTTATTGTTCTCTTGTGTTACTTTGTATCCCTGGTGTAGTATATTTATTGTTCTCTTCTGTTACTTTGTATCCCTTGTGTATTTATTGTTCTCTTGTGTTACTTTGTATCCCTGGTGTAGTATATTTAGTGTTCTCTTGTGTTACTTTGTATCCCTGGTGTAGTGTATTTATTGTTCTCTTCTGTTACTTTGTATCCCTGGTGTAGTATATTTAGTGTTCTCTTGTGTTACTTTGTATCCCTTGTGTAGTATATTTATTGTTCTCTTGTGTTACTTTGTATCCCTGGTGTAGTATATTTATTGTTTTCTTGTGTTACTTTGTATCCCTGGTGTAGTGTATTTAGTGTTACTTTGTATCCCTGGTGTAGTGTATTTATTGTTCTCTTGTGTTACTTTGTATCCCTGGTGTAGTGTATTTATTGTTCTCTTGTGTTACTTTGTATCCCTGGTGTAGTGTATTTATTGTTCTCTTGTGTTACTTTGTATCCCTGGTGTAGTATATTTATTGTTCTCTTCTGTTACTTTGTATCCCATGTGTAGTATATTTATTGTTCTCTTGTGTTACTTTGTATCCCTGGTGTAGTATATTTAGTGTTCTCTTGTGTTACTTTGTATCCCTGGTGTAGTGTATTTATTGTTCTCTTGTGTTACTTTGTATCCCTGGTGTATTATATTTATTGTTCTCTTGTGTTACTTTGTATCCCTGGTGTAGTGTATTTAGTGTTCTCTTGTGTTACTTTGTATCCCTGGTGTAGTGTATTTAGTGTTCTCTTGTGTTACTTTGTATCCCTGGTGTAGTGTATTTATTGTTCTCTTGTGTTACTTTGTATCCCTGGTGTAGTGTATTTATTGTTCTCTTGTGTTACTTTGTATCCCTGGTGTAGTGTATTTAGTGTTCTCTTGTGTTACTTTGTATCCCTGGTGTAGTGTATTTATTGTTCTCTTGTGTTACTTTGTATCCCTGGTGTAGTATATTTATTGTTCTCTTGTGTTACTTTGTATCCCTGGTGTAGTGTATTTATTGTTCTCTTCTGTTACTTTGTATCCCATGTGTAGTATATTTATTGTTCTCTTGTGTTACTTTGTATCCCTGGTGTAGTATATTTAGTGTTCTCTTGTGTTACTTTGTATCCCTGGTGTAGTGTATTTAGTGTTCTCTTGTGTTACTTTGTATCCCTGGTGTATTATATTTATTGTTTTCTTGTGTTACTTTGTATCCCTGGTATAGTATATTTATTGTTCTCTTGTGTTACTTTGTATCCCTCGTGTAGTGTATTTAGTGTTCTCTTGTGTTACTTTGTATCCCTGGTGTAGTATATCTATTGTTCTCTTCTGTTACTTTGTATCCCTGGTGTAGTGTATTTATTGTTCTCTTGTGTTACTTTGTATCCCTGGTGTAGTGTATTTATTGTTTTCTTGTGTTACTTTGTATCCCTGGTGTAGTATATTTATTGTTCTCTTCTGTTACTTTGTATCCCTGGTGTAGTATATTTAGTGTTCTCTTGTGTTACTTTGTATCCCTGGTGTAGTATATTTAGTGTTCTCTTGTGTTACTTTGTATCCCTGGTGTAGTGTATTTATTGTTCTCTTCTGTTACTTTGTATCCCTGGTGTAGTATATTTAGTGTTCTCTTGTGTTACTTTGTATCCCTGGTGTAGTGTATTTATTGTTCTCTTCTGTTACTTTGTATCCCTGGTGTAGTATATTTAGTGTTCTCTTGTGTTACTTTGTATCCCTGGTGTAGTGTATGTATTGTTCTCTTCTGTTACTTTGTATCCCTGGTGTAGTATATTTAGTGTTCTCTTGTGTTACTTTGTATCCCTGGTGTAGTATATTTAGTGTTCTCTTGTGTTACTTTGTATCCCTCGTGTAGTGTATTTATTGTTCTCTTGTGTTACTTTGTATCCCTGGTGTAGTATATTTAGTGTTCTCTTGTGTTACTTTGTATCCCTGGTGTAGTATATTTAGTGTTCTCTTGTGTTACTTTGTATCCCTGGTGTAGTGTATTTATTGTTCTCTTCTGTTACTTTGTATCCCTTGTGTATTTATTGTTCTCTTGTGTTACTTTGTATCCCTCGTGCAGTGTATTTATTGTTCTCTTGTGTTACTTTGTATCCCTGGTGTATTATATTTATTGTTCTCTTGTGTTACTTTGTATCCCTGGTGTAGTGTATTTAGTGTTCTCTTGTGTTACTTTGTATCCCTGGTGTAGTGTATTTATTGTTCTCTTGTGTTACTTTGTATCCCTGGTGTAGTATATTTATTGTTCTCTTGTGTTACTTTGTATCCCTGGTGTAGTATATTTAGTGTTCTCTTGTGTTACTTTGTATCCCTGGTGTAGTGTATTTATTGTTCTCTTGTGTTACTTTGTATCCCTGGTGTAGTATATTTAGTGTTCTCTTGTGTTACTTTGTATCCCTCGTGTAGTGTATTTAGTGTTCTCTTGTGTTACTTTGTATCCCTGGTGTAGTATATTTAGTGTTCTCTTGTGTTACTTTGTATCCCTGGTGTAGTGTATTTAGTGTTCTCTTGTGTTACTTTGTATCCCTGGTGTAGTATATTTAGTGTTCTCTTGTGTTACTTTGTATCCCTCGTGTAGTGTATTTAGTGTTCTCTTGTGTTACTTTGTATCCCTGGTGTAGTATATTTAGTGTTCTCTTGTGTTACTTTGTATCCCTGGTGTAGTATATTTAGTGTTCTCTTGTGTTACTTTGTATCCCTCGTTTAGTGTATTTATTGTTCTCTTGTGTTACTTTGTATCCCTTGTGTAGTATATCTATTGTTCTCTTGTGTTACTTTGTATCCCTGGTGTAGTATATCTATTGTTCTCTTGTGTTACTTTGTATCCCTTGTATAGTATATTTATTGTTCTCTTCTTCGGCCTCTTCTCTTACAGATGTTTCTTACCTTCGGGTCCTTCATTCTTAAGTAACACAAGTCATTTCTATATCACATGTTCATTTCTCTGATATTCGCTCCAGATTTATCCCCTTTCTTGATATTCCCGGATTTCGGGTATTTTCTGTATTCCTGGGGTCAGGCGGGGGTCACGTAGGTTGCGCTGTCACTCCTCTTCAGCCCTTATCTGCAGCCCCTTGAGGTATGACACAGGGTAACACCCGCGGCCGGCTCTGCTTTTGAACTTCTTGGTTCCCATCTCTCTGCTATCTGTCAGGTCATTGCAGTGACAGTGCGGTGAGTGCGAGGAGAAGCCTCAGGAACTGTTTATAGAGTCCGTAAACACTTGGAGGAGCCTCCGGCCTGACCCTCACCCAAGACCGAAGCATCACCTCGGGGCTCCCTCCTTACACCATGTCCCATGGGAGAGAACCACCAGGGGGAATGTCTCCCCTCGTAATATACCGTGCTCCGCTAGAGGGAACCTCTTACCATAGCGGGGTCCGGGGGCTTTATTGTAACCAGCCCTATTATTCTGAACACCCCACCTGCTATCCAGGTGCTCCCCTATAATACTGTGCCCCATTAAAGGGAACCCCTCACTTTGTAGCCAAAGCCAAAACCAAATCCAGACTTTCTGCCCCCGGTCACCTGAGCCCTGACCAGTAAGGTGCAGATATTTAATACGTTACGAAGGGTTAAAATCTTATTTTCTCTTTCATTTTCCACACCAGATGGATTGCATTCACTTGTGCATATGATCTTGCCCTGCCGTCAGTCCTTTGTATGGACGGGGGCAGGTTGCTGTTCTTAGCACACGGCCAGCTCTCTTGGTTTCGGGAGGGAAGCCCCAATTAACACTTACAGCTGCTGCTAATTATGGCCCGCTCGCCCCGTGCGCGGCCTCCTCGCTGGCTACAATAGAGCCGGATCTCTCTTGTATTTTGCAGGGTTTGCGGCTCGCTCTATAGACTCGGGGTGGGCGAGGTCGTGCTCCGGGACACTCTGCACGTTGCGGGCCTGGAAGTGTCACATTAGAGAGGTTAATTCTGCCTGTGACACTCTGATACGGAGCTTATTACAGGGACCGATCGATGGCCAGACAAATCCAATATGTGCTCGCTCCAATTAACAAGATTCCATCGCAGGAGAAGCGGCGTCTTGTAATATGGCCGCTTTATCTTAATGGCATCCCGTGTCCGACAACAACTCTGATTACTTCACGAGACGCAACATCAAGCCTTGGGCCGAAACTGATCTCCTCCTGGTCTATCATGGCCTTGTGCCGCTCCTGTGAGGGGGCGAGGGGTCCTACGGCGGGGATATAGGGGAATTAGGAATATTGGGCTGTAATAAGAGGGCCGTGGCGCTAATACATCAGAGTACAGGCCGCTAATCGGAACAGCCGTATACTGGCCCTATAGCAGCAGGGGACAGTGGGCTATAGGATCTGTGGACTATCGGATGTATGGGCTACAGGATATATGTCCTATAAGCTCTATGGTTCATATGATCTGTTGGCTATAGGATCTATCTTCTATAGGCTCTATGGTCTGAAGGATCTGTTGTCTAAAGGCTCTATGGGCTATAGGATCTGTTAACTATATGATCTGTGGACTATAGGGTTTATGGGCTATAGGACCTGTGGGCTGTAGTATCTGTGGTCTATAGGATCTGTTAGCTATAGGATCTATGGTCTATGTCCTATAGGTTCTATGCTCTATAGGATCTGTTGTCTAAAGGCTTTATGGGCTATAGGATCTGTTAGCTATAGGATCTATGGTCTATAGGAGCTATGGTCTATAGGATCTATGGACTATAGGGTTTATGGGCTATAGGATCTGTGGTCTATAGGATCTATGGACTATAGGGTTTATGGGCTATAGGATCTGTGGTCTATAGGATCTGTTAGCTATAGTTTCTATGTGGTTTATAGGATCTGTTGTCTATAGGCTCTATGGGCTATAAGATCGCTTATATAAGCTGTTGGCTGTAGGATCTATGGTTTATAGGATCTGTGGTCTATAGGGTTTATGATCTATAGGATCTTCTGTTGGTACAATAAGCGATGTAAGATCGTCCTGTAGTCGGGCTCCACATTACAGGCCGTGTAGTAATAAGTCGGAGGTGATATAGGGCCCGTGTATTCCTGCCACCTCTCCTGACCCATATACACACATAGGCCATATATATATATATATATATATATATATATATATATATATATACCATAAATTCTGGTAAAAGACTATGCGGATGACACTCTGCTCTGTTCACACTGGTGTTGTCTCTCCGTTGTTCTGATCCTACGGGGGGACGCGGACCACTAAAGTATCAGTAACACATGGAGTCCAATGGGCCCCACTGACCGTAATGGAGGGCGTGAATGTTGAAAACTGGTTCCAGCCGAGGAGAAAGCCCTCGGTGCAGACGTGAGCGGAGCCTCCAGGTCTTCTAGGAGGATGAAGGAAAACTTGCTCTAGCGCCACCCTTTGGAAGGTGCCAAGATCACGAAACTGCGACCTGCGGATCGTCTTGGCTTTAATCCCAGATCATGTCTCTAGATTTCTAGGAGAACCAGACATTGATTTTTAGGGTTCTCCTTCCCAGAGGTGGCGCTATGGCGAATTTTCATCCTTACCTTATTCTTTCCTATGAGGTGTGTGATACATTGTGTATTCGGCGGTCGTACCATGTTACCTACCTTGTGTACCCCTGTACCCACCCTATCATCCTTCGCCAGGGGTCACACCCGTACGGGCCAGCGTTGGCACGGGACCTGCTTTAGGACGCGCCACCCTCACTTAACCCTTTGATGTGGCGTGTGTGGTGTCATTGTCGCTTTGTGTATCTTTCATGTCGCAGAATGCAGTCCTTTCATTTAGTGCTTGGAGATTAGGCCGGGGTGTAATGAGGGCTTTTATGTCCTTGTGTGTGTACGTTCCTGCGATGGCGGTATACGGCGCGCGGCCACAGGGTTCAAAGCAGAACGTTGTGCTTTCAGATGTAACGTAAGAGACGATTGAAGTCTCTGGCTGTATACAGGTGTGTTATATGGACGGTGTATAGTCACGTTCTATAGGGGATGTTACATGATGTGTCCGGCCTTATATATAACAAGTATACGGGGCTATTGGTGTATGGGACAGGTCTAGAGGGGGGGTTGGGTACTAAGGCTTGTGGTCCGCACCTATACTGCTATATTCGGCTCCCCATGTATTGATATATATACGAGATCAGAGGTTCGGCCATGTTGCCAGTGCAGTGCAGCCGTTCCGTCACTCGCCTCCCTATAAGCGATCGCAGCGGTCGGACGCGTCTATTGTGAGCTCAGGGTGTGTATTAACCCTCGCCGGCCGCTCCTCTGTCATCAGGCCCCTTGTTCTCCGTCTATTTGCGTTACCTTCTTCCTTCGCCTCTTTTTCATGTTGTCTGATCCGGTTCAGCCGCCCGAGGCGTGTAGGATTAAGCGGCGTCATTAGGAGGCAACGCAGCGTTGCGACCACCACACGGGGACAGCGTCTCAGTTTGTTTTGTCTCTTTTGTCCCTCGCGCACCTGTGAAATTGTCTGTGCAAATATTTTGGGAGGTGAAATTGTCCTGTCGAGAAGTGACGTGACCCCTGGCGGTAGCGGTGCGGGAACCTGTAAGAATGTGGTTGTGCGCCGGTCGTTACGTCTACGTCACTCACCTCCTCCTTGTTCTTGTGTTTCGCTTGCAGTTCTTCGAGGTGCCGTTCGATTCCAACATGAACAGGACGAAGAGCCGCCCCCTTGTACGAGGACAGATCAGGTAGGAGCGCTGCACCTGCCCCGTCATCGGAAGCCGGCGCCATTGTCACGCGCAGAGTCTGTTGTCCTAAGCAAACACTTCATCCTGAAAGGCGCTGCAGCTGGAGGAGAGAATATCCGAGGGTGGGAAACGCGTCACAGCCTTGGTATCTACAGTCACGGGGTGGAGCGGCCGTACATGGCAGGTGCCTTCTCAGCGGCCGGGTGACATATAATGGGCCCCTTACATTGTCTTCCATTGCTTTGTATACAGGGTGTAGGAGACCCTATAGACCGTCATGGCAGGGTCACATGGTATATATACTGGGTCTAACCTGTACGTTCCACCTGTCCCTGGTCATCTCCCTCCATGCTGCCCCTCCACCCACTCATCTGAAATCCTCTGTGCTGTTGGGCCCTTGTTCTACAGGGGTTGCAGTCGCCCAAATAACCCAATTGTGCCTTGTGTGACCCTTCCCTTATAGGGAGGCGTGGGCTGCAGACACGCGAGGGTTAATCCTCCTGATCTGGGAGTGTTTGAGGATCGTACCTGTGTGCTGGGGGGGGGGATGAAGCTCTCGCGTCGCTGCCGCCGCCGCTGCGAGACTCATATTTCCTTATTTATTGAGACGAGCTGGACATTCCCGACGCATCGGCCAATGTAAGCACTCCGACGAAAACTGGCAGCCGGGTGGAAAGTTACTGGCAAGTGCGGAGGGATGGCTGCCACATGTCGTGGGTGGTCGGTGCGGCTCCGCTCTCTGCAGGGCCTTCCTTCCTGGTCGGCTGTAATAATACAGGGATCCGCTTATAGACACCGGGGGTGCGTGTATAGGGGACCCCAAATATGTGCCTGGTGTAAAGGGCGACTCTGCCCCAGATACTCCCATCATCCTGAGTCCGTGCGAGAGCGTTACGTCTACTAGTCTATTGTTCTCTGTTATCAGCCACAGCTGGGGGGCCCCCTACAGACCAACACATGTACTGTAACATACATGGTGCAAAGGGGGCGCGCTCGGTGCCTTTTACCCTAATGGATGAGGCTCGTGTCTTAAAGGGGTTTTTCGAAAGTTAAATATTGGTCCCTTACCCTAATGTTCGATGGGGTCTAATACCCGGAACCTCCACAGATCAGCTGGATGAAGAGGCTGCAACACTTGGGACAGGGCTGCGACCTCTTCACCAAGCACAGTGCCGCACCTAGTGGTCGTGCCGGGTATTGCAGCTCAGTCTCATTCATCTGATGACAGGTGATAAAACAATACGGATAGTTCATCAATCCGTAACCTTATTTATTATACTTGTATAGCGCCATCGTATACCGCAGCGCTGTACAGATACAGGATCGCAATCTACATCCCCTTACAAACCGGCGGAACCCCGCACAACACGGGGAGAACATACAAACCCCTTTAAGAAATCTCCCCAAAGTCTCGCGAATAAACTGTATGATCCAGACAGGTGCGACGGCCCGAACCTCGTACACCGCGTAGCCTGCGGCCTGTTTGTACGGCTTGTGGGATTAATGGGATCGTTGTCATTTCTCATTGGGGTTATTTTCGGGGGTTATTCTCACGCGGCGGCTCTGGGGGATGGGACACGACGCTCCAATATTAACAATTAAAAAAAAAACAAATCTGGTTACATTATTGGATCTATCAGCGAAACGCCAAGCTCATTGTCGCCGCGTTGCAGTAATTAGCGGCGGGAGGGGGTACGTTGTAATAAGCAGCCGTGTTACCCGCAGACCCCGGGGCAGTTGTGTTTTTTTTTCCAATCATTTTCAGAGGAGGTGAAGGAGAAAATGGTTGCGTGTAAGATTCTGCCGCTCCTCCAGGCTACGGCCTGTACACGCAACGCTCCGGCGGACGCCGCTCCTCTTAATTACAAGGACTCGACACCCGGGACGGTTATTAGAAATCTCATCAAGGAGAGGAGACGCTGCGTCACCTGCTGCATTGTGGGAAAATAAGGGAAAAAAACCCACCTGACCCCCTCCCCCAGCATCAGTGCAGGACCCCACTCTTTGACTTGCAGCATCGCCCTGCAAACACCAAGGCCCAGTGCACACGGCTGCAGCTTATTGCCAAATATTATCTGCACTTAGAGCCCGGGCAGAGCTTGCACCGCCGTCCATTCATTGCAGTGTATGGATCAGAGAAAAACAGGGACAGCACATAGATACCGACCGATCTGTACACTGTATACAGTCATGTGCATGAAGAGCATCACTGCTAGGCCTACTGTATATACCAATACATGATAATGTGGTTCTTACCGCACCCCTCCCCCAGTGTAGATCGGGTCCTGCACTCACCTCTCTCAGGTCCTGCACTCACCTCTCCCGGGTCCTGCACTCACCTCTCCCGGGTTCTGCACTCGCCTCTCCCAGGTCCTGCACTCGCCTCTCCCGGGTCCTGCACTCGCCTCTCCCGGGTCCTGCACTCGCCTCTCCCGGGTCCTGCACTCGCCTCTCCCGGGTCCTGCACTCGCCTCTCCCGGGTCCTGCACTCGCCTCTCCCGGGTCCTGCACTCGCCTCTCCCGGGTCCTGCACTCGCCTCTCCCGGGTCCTGCACTCGCCTCTCCCGGGTCCTGCACTCGCCTCTCCCGGGTCCTGCACTCGCCTCTCCCGGGTCCTGCACTCGCCTCTCCCGGGTCCTGCACTCGCCTCTCCCGGGTCCTGCACTCGCCTCTCCCGGGTCCTGCACTCGCCTCTCCCGGGTCCTGCACTCGTCTCTCCCGGGTCCTGCACTCGCCTCTCCCGGGTCCTAGACCTGTGTTACATTATGGATCCTCTCCCTTATAACAAGTCGTCTCTGGCACTGCCCTTCACCGTTGGGTCCCCGCACCAGGACTTCCAGCCATACCTGGCCCCATCTCCTGCACTGATACTGAGATTCTTCTTATGTTGCAATTTTTGTTGCAAAAAACATGGAACCTATTTTATATTTTTGCAATTCCCCCCCCCCCTTTTGGAATTGTTCCTTTTCCCTTTGGATAATTGTTGTCCGCGTCATGACGTTGGGGCATGTTTACGTGAGGTCACGACCCTGTTGGGGTCAGCTCTACCTCCTGCAGACTGGCTGACCCCCCCACCCCTCCATTGTGTAATGAATTATCAATCTATCATCTCCCTTGTCGACAGGCCATTGAAAATTCTACAAGTTCCATAAGGCCGTGGCGTAGACACAGACTGACCGCGACAGGGAAAGACTGACTTGTTATAGGGAATCGGGAACATAGGTGGGGGCGCTCTGACCCTCCCCCCAACTCCCGTCCAAAAGATTACATAAGGTGCAAGAATAACCTGCTTACATTGGTTCTAGCCGGGCCAACCATTGGTTTCCCTCTTGCTCCAGTTTACAGTCACGCTTTAGCTTTTGTTCATCCTGATCCTCCTGGTTCATGGAAATAATTCTGCCATTCCAGTGCAGACTGCACTATTTTCTGCATTATATGTCCCCGTCAGTCATTCTTTAGCTTTTGTTCATCCTGATCCTCCTGGTTCATGATTATAATTTGCCATTCCAGTGCAGACTGCACCATTCACTGCATTATATGTCCCCGTCAGTCATTCTTTAGCTTTTGTTCATCCTGATTCTCCTGGTTCATGGATATAATTCTGCCATTCCAGTGCAGACTGCGCCATTTTCTGCATTATATGTCCCCGTCAGTCATTCTTTAGCTTTTGTTCATCCTGATCCTCCTGGTTCATGGATATAATTCTGCCATTCCAGTGCAGACTGCACCATTTTCTGCATTATATGTCCCCGTCAGTCATACTTTAGCTTTTGTTCATCCTGATCCTCCTGGTTCACGGATATAATTCTGCCATTCCAGTGCAGACTGCACCATTTTCTGCATTATATGTCCCCGTCAGTCATTCTTTAGCTTTTGTTCATCTGGATCCTCCTGGTTCATGGATGTAATTCTGCCATTCCATTGCAGACTGCACCATTTTCTGCATTATTTGTCCCCGTCAGTCATTCTTTAGCTTTTGTTCATCCTGATCCTCCTGGTTCATGATTATAATTTGCCATTCCAGTGCAGACTGCACCATTCACTGCATTATATGTCCTCGTCAGTCATACTTTAGCTTTTGTTCATCCTGCTCCTCCTGGTTCATGGATATAATTCTGCCATTCTAGTGCAGACTGCACCATTTTCTGCATTATTTGTCCCCGTCAGTCATTCTTTAGCTTTTGTTCATCCTGATCCTCCTGGTTCATGGATATAATTCTGCCATTCCAGTGCAGACTGCACCATTTTCTGCATTATATCTCCCCGTCAGTCATTCTTTAGCTTTTGTTCATCCTGCTCCTCCTGGTTCATGAATATAATTCTGCCATTCTAGTGCAGACTGCACCATTTTCTGCATTATTTGTCCCCGTCAGTCATTCTTTAGCTTTTGTTCATCCTGATCCTCCTGGTTCATGGATATAATTCTGCCATTCCAGTGCAGACTGCACCATTTTCTGCATTATATCTCCCCGTCAGTCATTCTTTAGCTTTTGTTCATCCTGCTCCTCCTGGTTCATGAATATAATTCTGCCATTCTAGTGCAGACTGCACCATTTTCTGCATTATTTGTCCCCGTCAGTCATTCTTTAGCTTTTGTTCATCCTGATCCTCCTGGTTCATGGATATAATTCTGCCATTCCAGTGCAGACTGCACCATTTTCTGCATTATATCTCCCCGTCAGTCATTCTTTAGCTTTTGTTCATCCTGCTCCTCCTGGTTCATGAATATAATTCTGCCATTCTAGTGCAGACTGCACCATTTTCTGCATTATATGTCCCCGTCAGTCATTCTTTAGCTTTTGTTCATCCTGATCCTCCTGGTTCATGAATATAATTCTGCCATTCCAGTGCAGACTGCACCGTTTTCTGCATTATAAACGTCCCCGTCTCGCTGCGTTCCTGCGACGTGCCGGGTCAGAGGGGGCTCTAAACTTCAATTTAGCAGCGACTCATTTCTGCTGACTGAAAACTAATAAGAAATGCCCTGTTTTCCTAGCGAAATATATATTTCTGACAGGTCACCTTTCACTGGCTGTATATTGAAGTTGGCTGAAGATTATACAAGTAGAAATCCAGGGAGGGGGGCGAGCGGCCAGGGTATAAAATAAGAGCAGCCTCTATATATTTTCTTTGTGACACGCTGTATACGGAGCGGAGCGGGGGCTCGCGCGCTTCTAAATGTCAAGGCTCTCGGAGAGGCGTCGGCGGCATCTCCAGGCGCTCAGGTTGCTGCAGGGGTCTGTTCCGATGACATTCTACACACCGGGGTCCTGGAGGCCCCGCACTAGATCTCAGGTTTTCGTTTCTTGGTCCACCTGCCTTGATTTTTCCGTCTCGTGGTGTAAGGATCACACAGGGATGGCCCGGGGGTGCGCTGGGTCCTCCGCAGTACACCTCGCAGTGGGGTGTGGGGTCCCCATTGTGATCTATGAGACACGCCGTTATGTTACTTTAATGGTTAGACTTTCTCCAGGTTCCATTGTGTGAGATTTAACTCATTGTTTCCAGGGCTGAGCAGGTAATAAATCCTGGGGCCCGGCGCCCTGACATCAGCAAGCCGCCCAGATGGACGGGTACAATGGCAGAGTCATGGTAGATTTGGACTAAAAAGCTTCTCCATCTGCTTGCAAGGAGGGAAAGGAGCAGGGCCATGGCCAGAATAATAACCCCCAATGTGCTCGCTACATAGGAGGTCACAATAATGAGGCCGAAATACCAACACTGACCCCGTCATCTTGTATAGGACATCTTATCTGTAAGGATTGTAGTGCAGGAAGGGGAGATCGCCCCCTGACCGTCATACAGGCCGTGATCCAGCACAACAAGCATTACTCTGGTTATTGTGTACCACTACTCCCATCCTCCACTTGTCGGAGGGTCTTCTAGGAGGCGTCTCAGTCGTTCTCCGTGTTCATTTTAATCATCTGTTTGGCGCTGTCTCTGTAGCATCTGTTTGTCAGTGCTGAGTAGGTGAGAGCTGACAACGCGGAGTCAGGAGTGTGAGCGGTGCCGCTTCATCATACCGGGGACCTCCGCGACAACATGACCGCAGGCTGCGAATGTGGTGTCTGCTACTCTGCACTTACACCTAGGGAGGCTGCTGGAGATTTACATGCGGCCCCCTCCCCAAACCGAGACTTACAGCTTTACATGTACTCATATTATTAGAGATCCCTGTTATCACTAATGAAACTACAGAGCAAAGGAGAAGAAAGGTGCAGTATAATAAGAGACAGAGGATGACACTGATCTCATTAATGTACTGAACATACAAGTATCTGTACAGCTAATAACGGCCACAATTACTATAATACTGCCCCTATGTACAAGAATATAACTACTATAATACTACTCCTATGTACAAGAATATAACTACTATAATACTACTCCTATGTACAAGAATATAACTACTATAATACTGCTCCTATGTACAAGAATATAACTACTATACTACTACTCCTATGTACAAGAATATAACTACTATAATACTACTCCTATGTACAAGAATATAACTACTATAATACTGCTCCTATGTACAAGAATATAGCTACTATAATACTACCTCCTATGTACAAGAATATAACTACTATACTACTACTCCTATGTACAAGAATATAACTACTATAATACTACCTCCTATGTACAAGAATATAACTACTATAATACTACTCCTATGTACAAGAATATAACTACTATAATACTACTCCTATGTACAAGAATATAACTACTATAATACTACTCCTATGTACAAGAATATAACTACTATAATACTGCTCCTATGTACAAGAATATAACTACTATAATACTACTCCTATGTCCAAGAATATAACTACTATAATACTACCTCCTATGTACAAGAATATAACTACTATAATACTACTCCTATGTACAAGAATATAACTACTATAATACTACTCCTATGTACAAGAATATAACTACTATAATACTGCTCCTATGTACAAGAATATAGCTACTATAATACTACCTCCTATGTACAAGAATATAACTACTATAATACTGCTCCTATGTACAAGAATATAACTACTATAATACTGCTCCTATGTACAAGAATATAACTACTATAATACTGCTCCTATGTACAAGAATATAACTACTATAATACTACCTCCTATGTACAAGAATATAACTACTATAATACTACCTCCTATGTACAAGAATATAACTACTATAATACTACTCCTATGTACAAGAATATAACTACTATAATACTACTCCTATGTACAAGAATATAACTACTATAATACTGCCTCCTATGTACAAGAATATAACTACTATAATACTACTCCTATGTACAAGAATATAACGACTATAATACTACCTCCTATGTACAAGAATATAACTACTATAATACTACTCCTATGTACAAGAATATAACTACTATAATACAAACTCCTATGTACAAGAATATAACTACTATAATACTGCCTCCTATGTACAAGAATATAACTACTATAATACTACTCCTATGTACAAGAATATAACTACTATAATACTACTCCTATGTACAAGAATATAACTACTATAATACTACTCCTATGTACAAGAATATAACTACTATAATACTACTCCTATGTACAAGAATATAACTACTATAATACTACTCCTATGTCCAAGAATATAACTACTATAATACTACTCCTATGTACAAGAATATAACTACTATAATACTACTCCTATGTACAAGAATATATCTACTATAATACTACTCCTATGTACAAGAATATATCTACTATAATACTACTCCTATGTACAAGAATATAACTACTATAATACTACTCCTATGTACAAGAATATAACTACTATAATACTACTCCTATGTCCAAGAATATAACTACTATAATACTACTCCTATGTACAAGAATATAACTACTATAATACTACTCCTATGTACAAGAATATATCTACTATAATACTACTCCTATGTACAAGAATATATCTACTATAATACTACTCCTATGTACAAGAATATAAGTACTATAATACTACTCCTATGTACAAGAATATAACTACTATAATACTACCTCCTATGTACAAGAATATAACTACTATAATACTACTCCTATGTACAAGAATATAACTACTATAATACTACTCCTATGTCCAAGAATATAACTACTATAATACTACCTCCTATGTACAAGAATATAACTACTATAATACTGCTCCTATGTACAAGAATATAACTACTATAATACTGCTCCTATGTACAAGAATATAACTACTATAATACTGCTCCTATTTACAAGAATATAACTACTATAATACTACTCCTATGTACAAGAATATAACTACTATAATACTACACCTATGTACAAGAATATAACTACTATAATACTACCTCCTATGTACAAGAATATAACTACTATAATACTACTCCAGTGTACAAGAATATAACTACTATAATACTACTCCTATGTACAAGAATATAACTACTATAATACTACTCCTATATACAAGAATATAACTACTATAATACTACCTCCTATGTACAAGAATATAACTACTATAATACTGCTCCTATGTACAAGAATATAACTACTATAATACTACTCCTATGTACAAGAATATAACTACTATAATACTACTCCTATGTACAAGAATATAACTACTATAATACTGCTCCTATGTACAAGAATATAACTACTATAATACTACCTCCTAAGTACAAGAATATAACTACTATAATACTGCTCCTATGTATAAGAATATAACTACTATAATACTACTCCTATGTACAAGAATATAACTACTATAATACTACTCCTATGTACAAGAATATAACTACTATAATACTGCTCCTATGTACAAGAATATAACTACTATAATACTGCTCCTATGTACAAGAATATAACTACTATAATACTACCTCCTATGTACAAGAATATAACTACTATAATACTGCTCCTATATACAAGAATATAACTACTATAATACTGCCCTATGTACAAGAATATAACTACTATAATACTACTCCTATGTACAAGAATATAACTACTATAATACTACTCCTATATACAAGAATATAACTACTATAATACTACTCCTATGTACAAGATTGTAGCTATAATACCGCCCCCCTACATGGGTTACTTATGAATTCTGTACAGTTTTTTATAAGATAAGTTATTTAGGGCCTTTTTTCAGTAAATGTTTTGGATTTGTGACATATTATGGCGGATTAGGGTCGGGGTCTGTAGCGCAGATACTGCAGGGTATATGGTCCACCATTGGGCGTCTTCTCTCCCCTCACTCAGTTGTGATCTGGTTTTGTATGGACCCCTCTCATCCATAGGAGTAAGAAACCTCTTTCTCATCTATCCTATATATACAGACCCCCTTCGCTGTGCCCCCTGTGACCCCTCCGGACAGCGCTGACCTCCAGTCGGTGACATGCGGCTGCTTAGTTTGTATACAGGGCGGCCGCAGTCGTGGTCAGATCAGGGAGAGATGTATTACTGCCCCAATGGCGAGCAGAGCGATGATCACTCACGGCTGACAACTAATGAGGCTGGTAATTGAGCCCGGGCACCTGGAGCCTTTGAGGATGGGGTGGGGGGAGGGGGTGTATTTTGGTATCTTTACCTCTCCGTAGCTGTAATGTCCCCTTGTCAGATATGTCACTAGTTGGCGGTATGTGAGCAGGTCACAGGTGTGACCTAGGACTAAGGTCGGAGTGGATGCTGATCACTATGCACAATATGTACGTAGTATTTTTAGTGTGACATCATCACCTGCAGCCCTGATACTGTGACACGATTGCCTTAACCCTCTGGTCTCTGTAGTAAGTATTGCCAGCAGCTATATGGTTAGTCGCTGACTATATTGCTGTGTATTGTGTCACCCTGTATGAGAAGCATTTAGCACACAAAAGATGAATCCAGAAGAGCTGACCTCACTCATGGTCTGTTCAGTGCACTACGTGGCGGCTCCGGTTATCATTGCTGTCTCTCTAAGATCATTGCTGATGTCTTTCCTCATTGGAATATTAGGAAACCACTGCCAGACACCTCGAGAGGCGAATCTCCCCCAATATCTGAGAGACTATGGGGCTCCACTTGCAATAATTAGCTTAGGTCAGAATGGAGACGGACGACGCATGGGAGCGAAGAGTCGCACAAAACAAGACTTTACAGAATCACTGCTTCTATAGATTTCATTCTCAGTCTGGAGTTCTCCTTTAACACCTTGTACAAGCTCATGGGGACATATTTACCAATAGGAGTCCTGCACCTTTATGTCTATATCTGCACCGAAATATATGGTGCACAACGTGTGTGAGCAGAAAAATACAACCGGCCCAGCACTTTTCAAAAACGTGACCCTGGAATGGGTGTGGTTTATGAAGGGTGTGGTTTATAATGGGTGTGGTTTATAAAGGGTGTGGTTTATAATGGGTGTGGTGTATAAAGGGTGTGGTTTATAATCAGTTTATAATGGGTGTGGTTTATAAAGGGTGTGCTTTATAAAGGGTGTGGTTTATAAAGGGTGTGGTTTATAGAGGGCGTGGTTTATAATAGGTTTATAATAGGTGTGGCTTATAATAGGTGTAGTTTATAGAGGGTGTGCTTTATAATGGGTGTGGTTTATAGGGGGCGTGGTTTATAATAAGTGGTTTATAGAGGGTGTGCTTTATAATGGGTGTGGTTTATAGGGGGCGTGGTTTATAATAGCTTTATAATGGGTGTGGTTTATAGAGGGTGTGGTTTATAGGGGGCGTGGTTTATGATAAGTGTGGTTTATAGAGGGTGTGCTTTATAATGCGTGTGGTTTATAGAGGGCGTGGTTTAAAGGTTTACAACTCGTTCCTGCATCAGATAAGTGTGAATAAGCTGCAGATCTTCTGGCCCAAAGTCCGTTGTAAAGTTGAATTTGCAATTCAGACACAATTTCGGGACACGGGAAAGGTAGAATTTTTTTTTTTTTTTTGCCATATTGGATGATTAATGCAGAATTTTGTTGGGGATTTCTGAAGGTCTATAAAGGTCCCTTCCCCTGGGACATTTCACTTGGTCGTGTGTAGGAGGCCCGGGCCCGTGCAGTGTTTGCCATTACTTTGCTATGTGATGTGTCCGGGCTCCGTCAGACATGTTGGGTCACTCTTCGCCCTCCAGCGGCTCTGACACGTTTACGTCCCTCTTCTTGCCCCGTAGGGTTGGGGTTGGATGTCTGACGTATGGATCGGTCATGGCTGCCAGTAATGGGGGGTCACGACTCTCTGACCAGTCTCCGTCCCTTGCGAAGAGTTTCCCTGGGATATCTTTGCTCCCTGTAGCCGCTGATTTAGATTTCGGAGTGTCCTGCGCTCCTTCCCTTCTGCGGGTGATCGATGTCGGGGGTTTAATGAAGCCGTTAAGGTCCCGGCAGGAGATAAGCGGAAATCATGGTCCTGTCTAATCCGGGGTGATATAGAAGCGGCGTCTGACGGTGGAATTAGCGCCGATAACATCTCCTCATTGCATGTAAACTTTGTGATTAATATGAGCCCTGACCTCGGCGGCGTCTTGTCGTGTTGCCGGGGCTCCGCCCCCTTCCGCCATTACTCTTGTAATTAGATATATACATATCGACCTGAGAGTCGCCAAGATATCTCTAATTAAAATGGAAATTGGATTGAACGCCGCGGTTTATCATTTTTGCCCCCTTCCCCCCCCCCCGTTGCCGTTAAACACCCGTACACAAGACTAATAAAGCTTTGGCCGCTCACATCAATTTTCCGGTAACTTCATTAAATGGCGGCGCAGATAACGGGAAATACTGCAGAGGAATCTCATTCCTACACACAATGAGATTGGCGCAGGAGGCGCCGGAGAGATCTGCAGAAGCCGAGCTCAATAATGTGACTAGTGATGCAGGAAATGTCTCCCGCTATCCCATAACTCTATTACGGACGCTGATGGCGGCGGCGCGGACGGCGTGTTACATAGGAGTGGAGTGTAGCTGCTAGAGCCCCCCCCAGACCCTGCAGGACCCCCTGGTTATAGGGCTACACACTATGGCAGCGAGGGATCTGCATTATGTAGAAGTAGCAGAGGTGCCCAGCAGCGCAGAGGGTTTGCAGCAGTTTCACTTTTCGCTCCACGCTCGCTTTCGTGCGGAAGCCACACAGACCCCATTATCATGTTTTGGGGTTCGCGGGTTTCCTTAGGTAACTGCTTTTTTGTGCAGATAGTTTTCCATTCGGGGGGTCCCCAAGTGGAGTCCCACAACGGAAATCGGGACGCAAATGTGAAGCGGACCTTCGTGTCATCCACTGTTACTGTTACAACATGTCTGCACAGTGTAAAGTGTTACAGTTCTCTGCACAGTACCACTTCTCCTGGCTGTATCTTTTGCAGTTCTCTGCACAGTACCACTTCTCCTGGCTGTATCTTTTGCAGTTCTGAGCACAGTACCACTTCTCCTTGCTGCATGTTTTGCAGTTCTGTGCACAGTACCACTTCTCCTTGCTGAGTGTTTTGCAGTTCTCTGCACAGTACCACTTCTCCTTGCTGCATGTTTTTGAAGTTCTGTGCACAGTACCACTTCTCCTTGCTGCATGTTTTTGAAGTTCTGTGCACAGTACCACTTCTCCTTGCTGTGTGTTTTGCAGTTCTGTGCATAGTACCACTTCTCCTTGCTGCGTGTTTTGCAGTTCTCTGCACAGTACCACTTCTCTTTGCTGTGTGTTTTGCAGTTCTGTGCACAGTACCACTTCTCCTTGCGTTTTTTTGCCGTTCTGAGCACAGTACCACTTCTCCTTGCTGTGTGTTTTGCAGTTCTCTGCACAGTACCACTTCTCCTGGCTGCGTGTTTTTGCAGTTCTGAGCACAGTACCACTTCTCCTTGCTGTATGTTTTGCAGTTCTGAGCACAGTACCACTTTTCCTTGCTGCATGTTTTTGCAGTTCTGATCACAGTACCACTTCTCCTTGCTGTATGTTTTGCAGTTCTGAGCACAGTACCACTTTTCCTTGCTGCATGTTTTTGCAGTTCTGAGCACAGTACCACTTCTCCTTGCTGAGTGCTTTGCAGTTCTGATCACAGTACCACTTCTCCTTGCTGTGTGTTTTGCAGTTCTCTGCACAGTACCACTTCTCCTGGCTGCATGTTTTTGCAGTTCTGAGCACAGTACCACTTCTCCTTGCTGCGTGTTTTTGCAGTTCTCTGCACAGTACCACTTCTCTTTGCTGTATGCTTTGCAGTTCTGAGCACAGTACCACTTCTCCTTGCTGAGTGCTTTGCAGTTCTGTGCACAGTACCACTTCTCTTTGCTGTATGTTTTGCAGTTCTGATCACAGTACCACTTCTCCTTGCTGTATCTTTTGCAGTTCTGAGCACAGTACCACTTCTCCTGGCTGTATCTTTTGCAGTTCTGAGCACAGTACCACTTCTCCTTGCTGTATCTTTTGCAGTTCTGTGCACAGTACCACTTCTCCTTGCTGAGTGTTTTGCAGTTCTGAGCACAGTACCACTTCTCCTTGCTGTATGTTTTGCAGTTCTGTACACAGTACCACTTCTCCTTGCTGTATCTTTTGCAGTTCTACACACAGTACCACTTCTCCTTGCTGTATCTTTTGCAGTTCTGTACACAGTACCACTTCTCCTTGCTGTATCTTTTGCAGTTCTACACACAGTACCACTTCTCCTTGCTGTATCTTTTGCAGTTCTGTGCACAGTACCACTTCTCCTTGCTGTATCTTTTGCAGTTCTGTGCACAGTACCACTTCTCCTTGCTGAGTGTTTTGCAGTTCTGTGCACAGTACCACTTCTCCTGGCTGCATGTTTTTGCAGTTCTCTGCACAGTACCACTTCTCCTTGCGTTTTTTTGCCGTTCTGAGCACAGTACCACTTCTCCTTGCTGTGTGTTTTGCAGTTCTCTGCACAGTACCACTTCTCCTGGCTGCGTGTTTTTGCAGTTCTGAGCACAGTACCACTTCTCCTTGCTGTATGTTTTGCAGTTCTGAGCACAGTACCACTTTTCCTTGCTGCATGTTTTTGCAGTTCTGAGCACAGTACCACTTCTCCTTTGCTGCGTGTTTTGCAGTTCTCTGCACAGTACCACTTCTCCTGGCTGCATGTTTTTGCAGTTCTGAGCACAGTACCACTTCTCCTTGCTGCGTGTTTTTGCAGTTCTCTGCACAGTACCACTTCTCTTTGCTGTATGCTTTGCAGTTCTGAGCACAGTACCACTTCTCCTTGCTGAGTGCTTTGCAGTTCTGTGCACAGTACCACTTCTCCTTGCTGTATGCTTTGCAGTTCTGAGCACAGTACCACTTCTCCTTGCTGAGTGCTTTGCAGTTCTGTGCACAGTACCACTTCTCCTTGCTGAGTGCTTTGCAGTTCTGTGCACAGTACCACTTCTCCTTGCTGTATGTTTTGCAGTTCTGTGCACAGTACCACTTCTCCTTGCTGTATCTTTTGCAGTTCTACACACAGTACCACTTCTCCTTGCTGTATCTTTTGCAGTTCTGTGCACAGTACCACTTCTCCTTGCTGAGTGTTTTGCAGTTCTGAGCACAGTACCACTTCTCCTTGCTGTATGTTTTGCAGTTCTGTACACAGTACCACTTCTCCTTGCTGTATCTTTTGCAGTTCTACACACAGTACCACTTCTCCTTGCTGTATCTTTTGCAGTTCTGAGCACAGTACCACTTCTCCTTGCTGTATCTTTTGCAGTTCTGTGCACAGTACCACTTCTCCTTGCTGAGTGTTTTGCAGTTCTGTGCACAGTACCACTTCTCCTGGCTGTATGTTTTGCAGTTCTGTACACAGTACCACTTCTCCTTGCTGTATCTTTTGCAGTTCTACACACAGTACCACTTCTCCTTCCTGCGTGTTTTGCAGTTCTGTGCACAGTACCACTTCTCCTTGCTGAGTGTTTTGCAGTTCTGTGCACAGTACCACTTCTCTTTGCTGTATCTTTTTCAGTTCTGTGCACAGTACCTCTTCTCCTTGCTGTGTGTTTTTCAGTTCTGTGCACAGTACCACTTCTCCTTGCTGTATCTTTTTCAGTTCTGTGCACAGTACCACTTCTCCTGGCTGTATCTTTTGCAGTTCTGAGCACAGTACCACTTCTCCTGGCTGTATCTTTTGCAGTTCTACACACAGTACCACTTCTCCTTGCTGCTTGTTTTGCAGTTCTACACACAGTACCACTTCTCCTTGCTGTATCTTTTTCAGTTCTGTGCACAGTACCTCTTCTCCTTGCTGTGTGTTTTTCAGTTCTGTGCACAGTACCACTTCTCCTTGCTGAGTGTTTTTCAGTTCTGTGCACAGTACCACTTCTCCTTGCTGCTTGTTTTGCAGTTCTACACACAGTACCACTTCTCCTTGCTGTATCTTTTTCAGTTCTGTGCACAGTACCTCTTCTCCTTGCTGTGTGTTTTTCAGTTCTGTGCACAGTACCACTTCTCCTTGCTGAGTGTTTTGCAGTTCTGTGCACAGTACCACTTCTCCTTGCTGTGTGTTTTTGCAGTTCTGAGCACAGTACCACTTCTCCTTGCTGCTTGTTTTGCAGTTCTACACACAGTACCACTTCTCCTTGCTGTATCTTTTTCAGTTCTACACACAGTACCACTTCTCCTTGCTGAGTGTTTTGCAGTTCTGAGCACAGTACCACTTCTCCTTGCTGTGTGTTTTGCAGTTCTGTGCACAGTACCACTTCTCCTTGCTGTATCTTTTTCAGTTCTGTGCACAGTACCTCTTCTCCTTGCTGTGTGTTTTTCAGTTCTGTGCACAGTACCACTTCTCCTGGCTGTATCTTTTGCAGTTCTGTGCACAGTACCACTTCTCCTGGCTGTATCTTTTGCAGTTCTACACACAGTACCACTTCTCCTTCCTGCGTGTTTTGCAGTTCTGAGCACAGTACCACTTCTCCTTGCTGTATGTTTTGCAGTTCTGTACACAGTACCACTTCTCCTTGCTGCTTGTTTTGCAGTTCTACACACAGTACCACTTCTCCTTGCTGTATGCTTTGCAGTTCTGAGCACAGTACCACTTCTCCTTGCTGAGTGCTTTGCAGTTCTGTGCACAGTACCACTTCTCCTTGCTGAGTGCTTTGCAGTTCTGTGCACAGTACCACTTCTCCTTGCTGCTTGTTTTGCAGTTCTACACACAGTACCACTTCTCCTTGCTGAGTGCTTTGCAGTTCTGTGCACAGTACCACTTCTCCTTGCTGCTTGTTTTTCAGTTCTGTGCACAGTACCACTTCTCCTTGCTGTATCTTTTTCAGTTCTGTGCACAGTACCACTTCTCCTTGCTGTATCTTTTTCAGTTCTGTGCACAGTACCACTTCTCCTTGCTGTATCTTTTTCAGTTCTGTGCACAGTACCACTTCTCCTTGCTGTATCTTTTTCAGTTCTGTGCACAGTACCACTTCTCCTTGCTGTATCTTTTTCAGTTCTGTGCACAGTACCACTTCTCCTTGCTGTATCTTTTTCAGTTCTGTGCACAGTACCACTTCTCCTTGCTGTATCTTTTTCAGTTCTGTGCACAGTACCTCTTCTCCTTGCTGTGTGTTTTGCAGTTCTCTGCACAGTACCACTTCTCCTTGCTGAGTGCTTTCCTTATGGAGTATTTGCTCAGTACAACCTCTCACTTCTGTCCTGTGCTTTGGAGGCGGCTGACATCTCTCCATCATACTTAGATTCTTGCCCGGTCCTTGGGTCAGTCCCAGTATTTTCCTCCTGAGATGTTATATCACGTCTTGCTTGGTCGTCCATGTTCTTGTTTTCCCGTCACCTCTGCACAGCACTTGTCTGCCGCCTTCCTGCGCTGATATTTTGCCATGTTCACTGGTGACGCCATTAATGATATGAAGTTATTATCGCCGGATATTCTATATCGTCAGGACAGTTGTACATGGCTCAGTATAATGTCAGTATTATCAGAGTTCAGCTCTGCAGTATTACACATATAGTAACTTGCCCGGGCTCTGCCCTCCGAGGTGACCAATCTAATTGCCAGGTAGTGAGGTGAGAGCCGCTGCCATTGCTGCAGGAATCCGTCAGACTGGAATGGAGTAACATTTAATCTGTGCGGAGAGCAGGTGCTACATTAAAGGTGCCTCGGAGCCCGGGGCCAACTCCTTATGTTACAGGTCATAGTTCAGACGCGCTGCAGCTCCAACACTTCACATCCAATAAGATGACTCCATCTCTAAGCAAACGCTTGGAAGAACCAGGTGAAAACCGCTGTGTGTGTGGAATAGCAGAACGTTTCCGAGGTCTGCGGTAGATATATCTGCACCATGTTCATTGTCCAGGTGCAATTTCCACTTGTACTGGGAGTAACTACCTTGGATTCTGTCTGGCAACATATACAAATGTAGCAGAGGTGACACGACTGTCCGCAGTCTGATAGAATCAGAGAAGACAACAAAAAAAAATAGACTTCATTGTCTTCTGTGATATCCGCTGCAGAATGTCGGGTTAGCTTTGCTATGTGTGTCCGACATATTACACAAGCCGCTGGATATGGCAGTAACGGGATTTCTATCCTGGGGTTCCTTGTAGTGTCCTCGGCATCAGGGGCTTGTAATGGATCAGAGGAATCCTGTGCGGGGCCGATGTGTCCTGGACCCCTGCGCCTCTCATACATGTGTATAGGGTGATCCTGCACGGCCTAAATCTACAGTAAGACTTTGCTGTGTTATTATTATCTGTTCCTGTATGGATGTATAATGTCTCCTTTCTCTGCAGCCCCCTCGTCGCCGTCTCCTTTGCTGCCGCCTGCGCTATTCCCGGGATCACCTTGCTGACTCTTGCCGTGAACCCGCTGACCGGAGCCCTCGGTGCGTTCAACATCTTCCTATACACCTGCTGTTATACTCCAATGAAGAGGCTCAGTATCACCAACACCTGGGTGGGATCTGTAGTGGGCGCTATCCCACCAATCATGGGATGGACCGCAGCCACCGGCAGCCTGGACGCAGGTGAGTGATGTCATCGTGCAGGTTTGTGATGTCACAGGGTAGGACGTTATCTGAGCTGCTCGGTTTCATCCTTTCCTGATATCCTCTGCGTATTATATAACGGGATTAATCGGCTTATTTGCTGCCAGTAAAGCAGTGACTGGGCATGCTGGGAGTTGTAGTCCTACGACAGTTGTAGAGACGCTAGCTTCAGGATGATCCTGCGCAAACATGACAGCGGTCGCCCATACTAGTAATTATCATTACCGCCCCTCTCCAGTAGCTGCCCCCCCCCCATCGGCCGCCTCCTCGAGTTGCTCTTCTCAAGGGACTAATTGGTCGACTACTAATTTCCGAGGAATGGCGTGAATTGTTTAGAGCGACAGCCGGGATCGTCCTCATATCAGACATATATAATAGTCAGCAGCCCCCTCCCCACATCTCCCCTGCCTGTGTCACATCTCTCTGACTGCACCTTCCCTCCTAATCAGA
Organism: Leptodactylus fuscus; assembly: GCF_031893055.1. NCBI lineage: Eukaryota > Metazoa > Chordata > Amphibia > Anura > Leptodactylidae > Leptodactylus > Leptodactylus fuscus. Next base: position 6,151,422 of record NC_134270.1, read on the forward strand.
GCGCAGAGGTCTCCGGGCACCTTAATCAGTGGGCATTGTGTGCCCGGGTCCCCCGTCCTGCCTCCTGTCAATAGCTCAACAGACTGAATGCAGCTCTTCATGGTAATAGAGGGAGGGCAGAATCTGCATCAGGGAACGGACATGGGCGAGTAACGACGAATACCAGATGTAATACAGTATAGCGACTGTATAGTGTACAGGACCAGGACTGTATAGTGACTGTATAGTGTACAGGACCATCACTGTATAGCGACTGTATAGTGTACAGGACCAGGACTGTATAGTGACTGTATAGTGTACAGGATCAGGACTGTATAGTGACTGTATAGTGTACAGGACCAGGACTGTATAGTGACTGTATAGTGTACAGGACCATCACTGTATAGTGACTGTATATTGTACAGGATCAGGACTGTATAGTGACAGTATAGTGTACAGGATCAGGACTGTATAGTGACTGTATAGTGTACAGGACCAGGACTGTATAGTGACTGTATAGTGTACAGGATCAGGACTGTATAGTGACAGTATAGTGTACAGGATCAGGACTGTATAGTGACAGTATAGTGTACAGGATCAGGACTGTATAGTGACTGTATAGTGTACAGGACCAGGACTGTATAGTGACTGTATAGTGTACAGGACCAGGACTGTATAGTGTAAAGAATCAGGACTGTATAGTGACTGTATAGTGTACAGGACCAGGACAGTATAGTGACTGTATAGTGTACAGGACCAGGACTGTATAGTGTACAGGACTGTATAGTGACTATATAGTGTACAGGACCAGGACTGTATAGTGACTATATAGTGTACAGGACCAGGACTGTATAGTGACTGTATAGTGTACAGGATCAGGACTGTATAGTGACTGTATAGTGTACAGGACCAGGACTGTATAGTGACTGTATAATGTACAGGATCAGGACTGTATAGTGACTGTATAGTGTACAGGACCAGGACTGTATAGTGAACAGGACCAGGACTGTATAGTGTACAGGTTCAGGACTGTATAGTGACTGTATAGTGTACAGGATCAGGACTGTATAGTGTTCATCCCATGGCGTTTCTATCCTCCATACATCCCCCTGCCTGATCGTAGACTTGGATTGGACATTTGCCCTGTTCTTTAGATGGTGAAGGGGCTTATTTTGGTAGCATATTTTGTGTATAATGCCCCTGACCACCGTATAGTATATATGTATTAGGTGCAGCATACCCTACAGCATCAATGGAGGTGATCACTTGGCCGTCTCTAGATCTTGGGTTCCCTTCACCAGGAGATGATCGGCCGTGTCCCAGAGATCAGCAGTCACCGCCTGTCTCTGTCTTGTACCAGCGTAAATGCACAACAACCGCTCAATTCACACCGAGTGCCCCATCTCCTCGCAACCAGAGCATGGACCACCCCCGATTAGACTCTTACCCATTATCCCTTGTATATCTGAGTCCTGCTCCTGTGTCCAGATTTGAAGAGCCTCAACTGTCACCTTAAATCTCTGCAGTCTAATGGGGCTCCACATAAAATCCTGTAAAACTGATCTATAAGCAGGAAATCACGTCCGTTCCCTGGATTTGTGTGCTGAACCTTTTCTGCACCCCACAGGATCATATACCGCCGCCGTGCTCGGTCACATCCATCTCTCCCCCACCTTTCCAAGTGACACTTTAAAACACTGAGCTGTCACTCTCAGGCAGCGCCTCGTAGCTGTCACCCCTCTTCTAAACACTGACGTGATGCCGGGGACCCTTAGTGGCGGGGCCCTTCCTGTGGGGTTACTTTGATTTGTTTAGGTAACAAAGAAACAAACATCCTCGGCCCGATGACTGATGGTGCCCCACGTCGTATCATTTATTTTCTCAGCTCTCCGCGGCGGTCGGGCCCGGCCCTGTGTTTACTTGCAGCGACGTTCGAGGCCTCTTCTAGAGACTGTTTAAATAACATGTTGTGAGCGGCGTGCCCTCGGGCTGGGACTGTATTAATTAGACTCGCAGTCTGAAGTCAAGGGGTAAAATGAATTGTGCTGCCAACGGAAGAAGAGATCTATTGTTCTGGTCATGGACATTTCCATATGTTGTAAGCAGTTGCGCTGATATGAATTTTATAAGGCTCATGGTGGCTGCACAAGACCTGGTACAACGGGTGTGGGTAAGATGCCAGGAACTGGGGAAAGGGGTCTTGGATCATTGCAATTAATTAATATTCTATGTGGCAACTTAATATCAAGGTTCTTGGGTACTGCCAGGGTCAGAGACGTAGACACGTTCTCCCAGGGTCAGAGATGTAAACGCGTTCTCCCAGGGTCAGAGATGTAGACGCGTTTTCCCAGGGATGTAGACACGTTGTCCCAGGGATGTAGACACATTGTCCCAGGGATCTAGACGCGTTCTCCCAGGCCCAATGATCTTCCAGGGTGAGAGACGTAGAAGAGTTCTTCCAGTGTAAGGGACGTAGATGCGTTCTCCCAGGCCCAACGATCTAGACGAGTTCTCCCAGGCCCAACGATCTAGACGAGTTCTCCCAGGCCCAACTACCTAGACGCGTTCTCCCAGGCCCAACAATTTAGACACAATCTCCCAGGGTCCGAGATGTAGACGCGTTGTCCCAGGGATGTAGACGCATTGTCCCAGGCCCAACGATCTAGACACGTTCTCCCAGGTCCAACGATCTAGATGCATTCTGCCAGGCTTAAGCCTAGACGCATTCTCCCAGGGACGTAGATGCATTCTCCCAGACCCAATGATTTAGACGCGTTCTTCTAAGGTCAGAGACCTAGCCATGTTATCTATATCACATATACAGACGAGGAATAGCCATTGTGAGGCCAATGAAGTGTTTCCAATCTGTCGATGATCTCCTTTGTGTTGCAGGAGCCCTCTTGATGGGCGCCATCCTCTACTCCTGGCAGTTCCCTCACTTCAATGCCTTGAGTTGGAACCTCCGTGAAGACTACTCCAGAGGAGGATACCGAATGATGTCTGTCACCCACCCAGACATGTGTCGCCGCGTAGCACTGCGTCACTGCCTAGGGCTCATAGGACTATCTACTCTTGCTCCTGCCCTGGACGTCACCACATGGAACTTCCCCATCATTTCCCTCCCCATCAACTTGTACATCTCTTACCTGGGCTACAGGTTCTACCGGGACGCGGACCGTAACAGTGCGAGGAAGCTGTTCTTCTGCAGCCTTTGGCACTTGCCCACGTTGCTGCTTCTCATGTTGACCTGCAAAAAGTCCCTGGTAGGAAAGAAGGAGAAATCAGAAGTGGTCCAAGAACCAAGCTGAGAATGTATTGTCCTAGAAGATGCTGCGATCAGCCATTACTGTAGACCCAATTACAAAGAGACCTATCTTCTCTGGTGTCCATCTGACCGGGAGGACGCCAAACCTACCTCCTAACCAGAACGGGACATCCATTATAAGCCACTCCATGGCTGTTCATATACAATTGGGTACAACATTTTCGATCATGTCCCATGAACCACCAGTGCAATGAAAGTTTTCTAATTTTATTCAGAATTTCCATAACCTGCTCCAGATACTTCCGGTTTCCAGAAATCCGTCACAAGATGACGTCCACATGGCTCCCTCGTAGAGCGTCGCTCTACATTACTGGATGGGTCTTCATCCAGCTCTACAGTTTATGACAAGGGATGAAACAACTTCTTAGTCTTCATTTTGATTTTTAGATGGAAGATCCAATATTATTTATTTTCTTACTTTCTTCTGAGGACAATCTTTGGCCGGGTGATGAGATTCTGCAGGTGAACTTGTCTGAAGTGGGCAAAGACATGGTGATGCACAATAACCAAAATCCACTCACAAGATCATGAGGCGATGGCCACGGTTTAGTTTTGCTGCCATTGACCTCTAGAACAGCCAAAGGATCGAGTGGATTCTGGATATTGAAACTCTCCATCTAGATAAGGGAAAGGGTGGGCAATGCCGCAAGGTCTTCCACCATGTAGCGGTTATAGATCTTGGATGTCCTACCCCGACACGAAGCCAATATTCTTCACTTACAATTTGCCTTATTATTTATCGAGGCCCCGTCACCTCTCCCGACATGTTTGTACGCCCCATAGAGTCTTTTCTTATGATCAGGGGCGGTGGAGTTGATAGACCATCTTGAGACGCGGACTTTGCATCTGAATCAGTCGTGTGATCCGCGGACAAGTCATTGAGCAAGTCGCTTATTTTTTCGGCGTCCTGTTCCGATCTCTGCCTCCCATTGAATACATTATCCGGCCCTGAGTTTCACAATCGAGCTCGACAATTGTCACTTCGTGGCCAGTACAAACATTTCGGGAGAGGAGCCGGATCCTACAAAGGTCTATACAGCGCCCGTGGGCTTCGGACTTGAACACGATCTCCGATACTGTAATGTAAGATATTGCTCGGTTTACAATGTTTTTGCTTATTTCATTAAAAAAAAACAACAACACTGAATCGGCTTCTTGTTTCCTCGACATCTTCTACCATTAGGGACATCAGAGGGATTGTTTCCTCCGGCCGCCTGTTACACATGACCTGGATACCCCATGTGAGGCGTCTACACAGTATTAGCCATGCCTGTCATTTCCGGGGGCCAAGACCCGTGTCAGACCCCATAGGTCATCGTATTAGTAGTAATGGTGCTGGCAGCTGCTTGTGCCAGACACTGCCAACGTGATAGCCAGCTGCTAGGCCGTGGTGCCAAGAATAGGCCGTCATGTATCGTAGTGGTGCCAATGGAGAGCGGTGACGGTCCATTGAACCGAATTACAATGCCTCATTGTCTCTTCTGTTACTGCTCATGGGCACCTGCTCGATACACAAAGCCGATTGGTACAACACGAGCCAGTGACTATATTAAGGACCAGTCACTTGGACAAGTGCCCCAACCCTCCAGCTCTGGGTTGTCCAACCTGAAAAATGTATTAGCAAATCGCTTAGCAGTAGGGTTGAGCCGATCTTGAGATTTCCGATCATTTTCTAGCCGATCGCGATCGTGAAATTTGCTCGTTCGGGATCTGATCTTTCCCGATCCCGATTGCTCAACCCTAGTCAATGCTTCTCTATGGGAAAAGTCACTTTTAGGGTTGAGCCGATCTTGAGATTTCAAAATCCAATTTCCGATCATTTTCTAGCCGATCCCGATCATGAAATTTGCTCAATCGCCAATCTTTTCCAATCCTGATCGCTCAACCCTACTGAACGGTTTGTAAATTAAAAGAAGCACTCCCGTTACCCCCCTGCAGGTGGCGCCCCACTGGTCTCTCCACCTCTGGTTAACCAATAATGTCCCAATATAGTCATGTGACCACAGCAGCCAATCACTTGCTGAAACGATCCGATGCAGCAGTCACATGACTGTACTAGGTCCTGGAAGGTACAGAGCCCGTGAGGATCGGCAGGGTGACCCCACTAGGATAGGGTGTCCGGACAAGAAGAATGGACGGCTAAAATATCAGACACCAGCAGAGTCCAAGGAACCCCTGTGACTATAATGGGATCCATCAAGTGTCAGAGGGACATCCCCTTTAAGAAATGTTTTGACGACCCCTTAAGTGCTAACGTTTTAGGATCTGGATTAGCCCAGCTGGCCGCTCTGTACTTTCACCATTAGGTTCTCCCCATATATGATAGTCATCCCTATATGTACAGGATCGGGTTAGAGGATCCGTACACGGACACATGATGTCAGCACAGCCAGCTGTGGAAGGCCCTGCCGCCGGCTCCGAATATATTAATACGGGTTACGTAGCTGGTGAACAGGTCATGTGGAAGAAATGCCTCCCCTATAAAGTCCAGCCGCCCCACACTCTACGTCGTCTGGCCGGGCTTCCTAACTATGTGAGCGCTCCAGGCTGAAATACCGGAGACGCAGCCTATAAATACCGCACTATAGTAATATAACGACGTGAGCGCTGGAGCTGACCTCACCGCTACGTCTGCCGGAGCCAACACATGGGTAATAAACCGAAATACAGGGAGTAGTGAGAATGGAGATGAAAGGCGCGGACACGCCGTGGACGCCATGATCTATGATGGGCGCCATTTCTTGGTACAAACTATGGCTGTACTTGTATGGCAGCTGTGACCGGGTCCTAGGACGAGGAGGGTTTCCTGTTGCACTCATGTGACACTTTGGAGCAATCGCCCCCCTGAGACGTAAACCAAAGTATGGCTACAAAAATTTGGGGTATATAGACCCTATGAGACATGGAGGCCACCATGAGAAAGCATAACCTGCCTGTCGGTGACATCACCTGTATCCTAGTGATGTCATCGAGTCTAATATATATCTATGGAAGAATAACCTGCCTGTCGGTGATGTCACCTGTATCCTAGTGATGTCATCGAGTCTAATATATATCTATGGAAGAATAACCTGCCTGTCGGTGATGTCACCTGTATCCTAGTGATGTCATCGAGTCTAATCTATATCTAAGACCATGATCAGAAAGAATAACCTTCCTGTCGGTGATGTCACCTGTATCCCAGTGCTGTCATTGACTCTGATATGTAATCGAGGAGGTCATCACCTGTCGATGACATCATCTCTACCTTAGTGATGTCATTACCTCCATTTGTATGGATAGCCTGCACTTGGCCCACCAATTCAACGCTAGGAACCCCAAAAGTGAAGAACCCAAATAGAAGACGGCTCGTCCTCCAGAAACACCATTTTCATGGCGTCAGGGAGTCGGAGCTGATCTGATGACACCAGAGGGGGCGCCGCACGGCATATACAGAGATAGAGATAACTCCATAGAGAGCACTGGAACCCCCCTGCCCCACCACGGCCTCTTCGATCAATGATGGGGTGTCGAATTGATTATATTCTTATACACCTATTATACATCTCCCCATAGTGGGGGCGTCCCTCTAGCCCAGGTTGGCACGTCCCCATTGTCCCATCTCTTCCACATTAGCGTGTCCCGCCTCCCGTTTATAGAGCTCACATCATGGCATGTTAACACATCTGCTGACACCAAGCTGAACCCGGTCAGTTGAACCGCCAGGTCGCCGCTCGTCCTCCCTGACCTGCCATATAAGACACAAAGGACTGTCCATTGTCATGTTAATGGCCGGGTGTGGAGACGAGACTCAAACAGATGTGACACGGCTGCTGACGGATGGAGTTCATGTGTTCAACATACGCCAGGCCCGAGGAGGGGGACACGGAGTTATCACATCTGTATTATGTCCTCGCCCGGTGGGTCGCTCATCGGAGATTAACACTTCATTAGCCGCATCGTTACAGGTGATCGGTGCGTAGTGCTAGAGTGGTCTACGAACCTGCGGCAGAGGGGTTGAGCCGATCTTGAGATTTCAGGATCGGTTTCAAAATCCGATTTTCGATCATTTTCCAGCCGATCGCAATCGTGAAATTTGCTCGATCGTCGATCGGGATCCGATCTTTACATTTTTTGACGAGTTTTGGGAATATGGTAAAAAAGTAGCAGCAGGGGGTCCACCCAAACCAGTCAAATTTTGAAAGTGGTCTACAAGAAAAAAAAAGTTATAGAACCTCTGGTCTAGATCAAGGGATAAGCCGCAGACTCGCACCGACACTAGGACAGTGCAACGCATTGATGGTATAAGCAGACGAAGGCCCATCAGTGTACAAGGACCGCAACTGGTGCCATCGAAGACTTGGTAGTGTTGGTGAAGACCTGAAGGAATATCATTATGGCCAAGGCGATGAGGAGTTCATTGCCAAAAAAGGAACTAAACCTTTCATATAAAACTGAAGTAACCAGACATTGATGTTGACCCTCGGAACCATGCAGCAATGGTATAACACTCCTGCAGCACCCCCACAGGTGAAGTGAAGTACTGCACGACATGAGTCCTCCAGAGTCCGAGATGCCCTCTATAGCTGCCTCTGCTCTCACTAATAGGTAAGGATCCTGAATTTATCAAATAGGTAACCCCTTTATATTAGCTATAACACTCCTGCAGCACCCCCGCAGGTGAAGTGAAGTACTACATGACATGAGTCCTCCAGAGTCCGGGATGCCCTCTATAGCTGCCTCTGCTCTCACTAATAGGTAAGGATCCTGAATATATCAACTAGGTAACCCCTTTATATTAGATATAACAGATATAATTAGCTATAACACTCCTGCAGCACCCCCGCAGGTGAAGTGAAGTACTACATGCCGTGAGTCCTCCAGAGTCCAGTTGCCCTTTATAGCCGCCTCTGCTCTCAATAATAGGTAAGGATCCTGAATATATCAACTAGGTATCCCCTTTATATTAGATATAACAGATATAATTAGCTATAACACTCCTGCAGCACCCCCACAGGGGAAGTGAAGTATTGCACGACGTGAGTCCTCCAGAGACCAGGATGCCCTTTATAGCCGCCTCTGCTCTCACTGATAGGTAAGGATCCTGAATTTATCAAATAGGTAACCCTTTTATATTAGCTATAACACTCCTGCAACACCCCCGCAGGTGAAGTGAAGTACTACACGACGTGAGTCCTCCAGAGCCTGGGATGCCCTTTATAGCCACCCCTGCTCTAACTGATAGGTAAGGATCCTGAACTTATCAAATAGGTAACCCCTTTATATTAGATATAACACTCCTGCAGCACCCCCGCAGGTGAAGTGAAGTACTACATGATGTAAGTCCTCCAGAGTCCAGTTGCCCTTTATAGCTGCCTCTGCTCTCACTGATGGGTACGGATCCTGAATTTATACAACAAGTAACAGGTTCTCTATGCAGCCATTGAATGTGATCCTGGAAGATCCGCTCACGTCTCGGTGATCTTGGACACATCATCACCCACCCAACCCGAAAAGCCAGTGTTGCCTAATAATAGGATGAGCGTTACCAGATGGCTGGAGACGGACACAAGACCTCCGAGATCCAGAACTCGCTTATATGATCTCATAAGATTCTTCTGGTTTTATGGGGAAGTCTGACATAATCTCCAGGAGACTCGCCGCTACAACGTAAGGTGATTTCAATTAAAACCGCTAGAACTAAACATTTTCTGCGGGGCTGGAGTTCAGCCGGGGTGAGATTCCTCGGCAGGTACGGAGATGTGGGTGGCCTCGGCCATTGTTATCGGCACATCGGCCGCTCTTCTGCTCCCTCCACCTTCCGACGCTCACTTTTACCTCTCATTGAACTCTACACATGGCGGAGAACGCGCCGCACCGCCGATCTGAGGAGACGCATTAGAAGACCAACGCGCTCGGTAGGAATAGTCTACGTCTGGCCGGCGAGGGAGCGGTTAATAAGAGCACGGCATGGCGGTAATTTCTGGAATAGTCCATTATACACAGCACCTTTTTCCAACAGCTGTTTCAAGTGCAGAACTTGGCAGGTCGGCGAAGGCTTAAATTAAAAACAGAGATTTCTGGAGCGACGGGACGGAAAGTCGCGAGATTAAAAAAAATACATATATATAGAAAGCGAAGGACGCGAGAGCCCGAATTCCTCCAGTCCAGAATCTGATGATCTGGAAAACTGATTGTGAGACGTTGGATTAATATCGACTCTCCTTATAAGAGCACGAAACGCAAGCAGAGGTGCTGGAGCAGAAAAACGGATCAGGGCTCGTCGACATGATCCCAAATCCGGAAATAATGCGCTTAATGGTGCAGAATCGCCGTGGCTAACCTGCTGCGAGTTACAGGAGCGCTGCCGGAAAAACTCAGAATACCTGAAGAAGGTAAATGGATGAAAACGCGTCGGGAGCAGAGTAAAACCATCACGTGTGACCTACGTCCGACTTAACCCTTAGGGCTCATTTACACAACTGCCTCAGTTCTGGATCCGATCCGGTGTCTGTTTTTGATCCACGTGCACATTTTTAATGTCTATTTATTACTGATCACATTTTTTCGTATCTGTCTTTTGCATAAATATGTGACACCCCCTCCCCCTCCATCAGATACCGGGGTATATACTATTGGTGGTATACAGAGGTTCACTATGGGTATATACCAGGTTATGTAGTCATATAATACTGCCATATGACATCCATATACATGGGCTCTGCAGTGTTGGGCTGATTAGCGCTCCCTAGTGGTAGGTGCCCCAAAATTTAGTACATCCATAGTCTGCATCCTGTGAATAAGATTCTGCTACTGCCGAAATATGTCACATTTATTTCCGGAGGATTCTATAAGAGAACATTCCAGACAAGTCACATAAAATAACAATGGAAATGTGCAGCAGAAATCTCCAAATCTAATTATCTATCTATTTATCTATCTCCTATCTATCTATCTATCTATCTCCTATCTATCTATCTATCTATCTCCTATCTATCTATCTATCTATCTATCTATCTATCTATCTATCTATCTATCTATCTATCTATCTATCTATCTATCTATCTATCCATCCTATCTATCTATCTATCTATCTATCTATCTATCTATCTATCTATCTATCTATCTATCTATCTCCTATCCATCTATCTATCTATCTAATCTCCTATCTATCTATCTATCTATCTATCTATCTCCTATCTATCTATCTATCTATCTATCTCCTATCTATCTATCTATCTATCTCCTATCCATCTATCTATCTATCTATCTATCTATCTATCTCCTATATATCTATCTCCTATCTATCTATCTATCTATCTATCTATCTATCTATCTCCTATCTATCTATCTATCTATCTATCTATCTATCTATCTATCTATCTATCTCCTATCTATCTCTCTATCTTCTATCTATCTCCTATCTATCTATCTATCTCCTATCTATCTATCTATCTATCTATCTATCTATCTCCTATCTATCTATCTATCTATCTACAGTCCTATGAAAAAGTTTGGGCACCCCTATTAATTTTAATCATTTTTAGTTCTAAATATTTTGGTGTTTGCAGCAGCCATTTCAGTTTGATATATCTAATAACTGATGGACACAGTAATATTTCAGGATTGTAATGAGGTTTATTGTACTAACAGAAAATGTGCAATATGCATTAAACCAAAATTTGACCGGTGCAAAAGTATGGGCACCTCAACAGAAAAGTGACATTAATATTTAGTAGATCCTCCTTTTGCAAAGATAACAGCCTCTAGTCGCTTCCTGTAGCTTTTAATCAGTTCCTGGATCCTGGATGAAGGGATTTTGGACCATTTCTTTCTACAAAACAATTCAAGTTCAGTTAAGTTTGATGGTCGCCGAACATGGACAGCCCGCTCTCAAATGATCTGAAAACAAAGATTGTTCAACATAGTTGTTCAGGGGAAGGATACAAAACGTTGTCTCAGAGATTTAACCTGTCAGTTTCCACTGTGAGGAACATAGTAAGGAAATGGAAGACCACAGGGACAGTTCTTGTTAAGCCCAGAAGTGGCAGGCCAAGAAAAATATCGGAAAGGCAGAGAAGAAGAATGGTGAGAAGAGTCAAGGACAATCCACAGACACCTCCAAAGAGCTGCAGCATCATCTTGCTGCAGATGGTGTCACTGTGCATCGGTCAGCAATACAGCGCACTTTGCACAAATAGAAGCTGTATGGGAGAGTGATGAGAAAGAAGCCGTTTCTGCACGTACGCCACAAATAGAGTTGCCTGAGGTATGAAAAAGCACATTTGGACAAGGCAGCTTCATTTTGGAAACAAAGATTGAGTTGTTTGGTTATAAAAAAAGGCGTTATGCATGGTGTCCAAAAAGAAACAGCATTCCAAGAAAAACACATGCTACCCACTGTAACATTTGGTGGAGGTTCCATCATGCTTTGGGGCTGTGTGGCCAATGCCGGCATCGGGAATCTTGTTAAAGTTGAGGGTCGCATGGATTCCACTCAGTATCAGCAGATTCTTGAGAATAATGTTCAAGAATCAGTGACGAAGTTGAAGTTACGCCGGGGATGGATATTTCAGCAAGACAATGATCCAAAACACCGCTCCAAATCCTCAGGCATTCATGCAGAGGAACAATTACAATGTTCTGGAATGGCCATCCCAGTCCCCAGACCTGAATATCATTGAACATCTGTGGGATGATTGGAAGCGGGCTGTCCATGCTCGGCCACCATCTAACTTAACTGAACTTGAATTGTTTGTCCAAAATACCTTTATCCAGGATCCAGGAACTGATTAAAAGCTACAGGAAGCGACTAGAGGCTGTTATCTTTGCAAAAGGAGGATCTACTAAATATTAATGTCACTTTTCTGTTGAGGTGCCCATACTTTTGCACTGGTCAAATTTTGGTTTAATGCATATTGCACATTTTCTGTTAGTACAATAAACCTCATTTCAATCCTGAAATATTACTGTGTCCATCAGTTATTAGATATATCAAACTGAAATGGCTGCTGCAAACACCAAAATATTTAGAACTAAAAATGATTAAGATTAATAGGGGGGCACAAACTTTTTCATAGGACTGTATCTATCTATCTATCTATCTATCTATCTCCTATCTATCTGTCTATTTATTTATAGGTATACATATCCATACACATATATTATATACCCGTATACCGTGTGTCCAGCACTAGTCTATAGGCGGTGTGTTTGTGTACTCCGGGGTTACAATCTGTATACACAGCACTTCACAGACAGCCTGGAAGGAAAGAAGTGTCAGAGCTAAAAAACAAACAGAAAACACTGACAAGGAACAACAATAAGAAAGAAGAAGAGAAAGAAAATAAACAGGAAAGTTCTAAGGAGGTGAGAAAAACACAATCTGCTCCAAGGCAAACAGGCCACAGACAGAGGAGGTTTAAGGGGGACTCGCGGCAATGTGAAGTCTGGGGGACCTGGTGTTGTCTGACATCAGAAGGATCTACTAGAAGGATCTCTCTATCTCTGATGTTCTTGATTCTTTTGTTTCTTCTGGAGATAAGTCACCTGGAAGGTTCTATGTCTCTATTACAATTCTATGGATCCAACCAAGTGAGAAGTGGTGGAATTAGGACTAATAAAGTGCTATAGGACATGATGGTGCAGGACTTTGATCTGGTTGTTTGATCTGATGGACACCTACTATGGTCTGATAAGATGGACGTCAACATTGGCCTCATCTCGTGAACATCTACAATGATCTGACCTGGTGAGTATCCACATTGGTGTAGATGCGGGGGATGTTTTTAGGTCAATGTCTAGGTTTGTCTGACATGTGGGACATCTACCTTCCCTTTATCTTCGGTATGTCTACATCAGCCTGATCAATGCCGTCTATGTTTGTTCATCTCCTCATGTGGTGGACGTCGTATTCGTGGTGGAATTAGGGCTCGTACAGATCTATAGAAGATGATGGTACGTTGCTCTGATCTGGCCAAAGCCTCCCATCATCTTCTGAACATCTACGTGATCTTATCTAGTGACTTTCCACATTGGTCTGACATGGTGGACACCTAAATTACATATAGCTCTACATTTGTCTGATTGGGTAGACATCTACATTGGTGTGGTAGACATCTAAGTCTGTACGATCTTCTGGTTTCTGGTGTGTGTCTAGGTTCATCTGACATGGTGGACATCTACATTATGTGTATGTCTACATTGGTCTGACATGGTGGATGTCTACATTATGTGTAGGTCTACATTGGTCTGACATGGTGGATGTCTACATTATGTGGTCTGGTCTACATTAGTCTGACATGGTGGACATCTACATTATGTGTATGTCTACATTGGTCTGACATGATGGACATCTACATTATGTGTAGGTCTACATTGGTCTGACATGGTGGACATCTACATTATGTGTAGGTCTACATTGGTCTGACATGATGGACATCTACATTATGTGTAGGTCTACATTGGTCTGACATGGTGGATGTCTACATTATCTGGTCTGGTCTACATTGCTCTACCATGGTGAACATCTATATTATGTGAATGTCTGTATTGGTCTGACATGGTAGACATCTATATTATGTGGTCTGGTCTGGTCTACATTGGTCTGACATGGTGGACGTCTACATTATGTGGTCTGGTCTACGTTGGTCTGACATGGTGGACATCTACATTATGTGGTCTTGTCTGGTCTACATTTGTCTGACATGGTGGACATCTACATTATGTGGTCTACATTTGTCTGACATGGTAGACGTTCACATTATGTGGTCTGGTCTACATTGGTCTGACATGGTTGACGTTCACATTATGTGGTCTGGTCTACATTGGTCTGACATGGTGGACATCTACATTATGTGGTATATCTACATTGGTCTAACATGGTGGACGTCTATATTATGTGGTCTTGTCTGGTCTACATTGGTCTGACATGGTGGACGTCTACATTATGTGGTATGTCTACATTGGTCTGACATGGTGGATATACAGTA